>NC_139513.1:255088994-255261494 GCF_947247035.1 Vipera ursinii
ATCGCAGCGAGATAAGACCTAATGTGGGCTCTTAGTCGCAATTGGTCGGATTCGGATCGGCTGGATCTCCAACTGCTCTCTATGCCCCGTCTCCGACGCTTCATCTCCCGGAGCTCCGCAGAGAACCATGGAGCTCGACGGGATCTGCACCGGGTCAGGGGCCGCAGGGGTACAACTCGGTCAAGAGCCTCAGTGGCCGTCCTTTCCCAGGCTTCCACTAAGGCATCTGCCGAGCTGTGAGCAAGGGAGGCAGGTGGGGACCCCAGCGCCGCCTGGAACCTCTGGGGATCCATTAAGCATCTGGGGCGGTACCATTTAATTGGTTCCATGCACCCACGGCGGGGGGTGGCAAAACGGAAGACCAGCCGCAGGAGATGATGATCGGTCCATGACAGGGGCATAATAATTGGAGAGCCCCCACTAAGATCATCTAACCACCGTCCAGATAAGAAAACTAAGTCAAGGGTGTGGCCTCCCTCATGAGTCGGTCCCAAAATTACTTGCGTCAGGTCCATGGCCGTCATGGAAGCCATGAACTCCCGAGCCAACTCAGATGATCCTCCCAGCGATGGTAGATTGAAGTCCCCCAAAACTATAAGTTTCGGGAACTCAATCACCAACCCAGAGAGGACATCGAGCAGCTCAGGCAGGGCTGCTGCTGCGTGACTAGGCGAAAGGTACACCAGCAGCAAGCCCAACTGCGCACCAGGACCGCATCTCAGAAAGAGAGACTCACACCCGACTATCTGGGGAACGGTGGCCTCCCGTGGACACAAGGTCTCCCTCATAACAACAGCCACACCCCCACCCCTACCCTGAGCCCGAGGCCGGTGCAGCACCCGGAAACCTGGTGGGCAAAGGTCAACCAGAGGAATCCTGCCCTCTGGGCCCAACCAAGTCTCCGTGATGCAAGCCAGGTCCGCCTGCTCACCCTCGACCAAGTCGCGGACGAGAGGAGCCTTATTAGAGACAGACCTGGCATTCAAATACACCAGCCGGAGCTCGGGAGGCTGCACACCCTCACTCCCGGGACCTTGGGGCAGAGCCAGAGGGTCGGAGTGCCCCACCGCTTGTAGGCAGCGGAGAGGCCTTCCCTGAGATTGATACGGCCCTCTGTTCCTACATCTGCTGCCATTCCCTGATGTCGTGGGAATAGGTAGCCCCACGACCAGCCCCACGACCAGCGGTAACCGACCCCCGCTCCTCCCCCCTGCGATCTACATCGGCACTAGCCAGAACAGAGGTTGTTGGATCGCCCCCCTTGTCCAAACAACCAAAAGAACCCTCCCGCCTCCCTAACCCCCTAAAAAATTTAGACAAAAAAATAATCAGGGGCCTCTTGTTAGGTCTACGTCGAAGGCCCCTACCCGTGCCCAGCCAACTCTCAGGGTCCCAATAAATGGGCCCTTCCTCGAGGTTATAATCGGCTAGAAAGGCGAGTCGCACCCAGGAAGGGGGAGCACCCCTGAGGGCGAACAAGTCCGTGGAAGAATATTTAAAGGGAGGCATAAAAAGCAGTCCGGATCGCAGGCAGTCCATAGATAATAGTCCATGAGGAGGATCTGTTCAGAGGATAGATAGGTGTCCCAGGCCTCCGTCCAGCCGCTGCCACTCAGCTGGATAAACCCCCCGGGTAGGCCTACCACCGTCCTCTCACGACGGCCGCAGAGCCAGTTCTCAGAGGGATGGTAGTCTGGAACAACCGCTCTGGGTATAGCATGCCCCATAGAGCTCTCACCTCTAGGGGCAGCAGATGTAAGTTCAAGCCATCCTCTCACGATGGCTAATACCCAGAGTTTTCTGAGTCCTTTGGGGGTATAGTGTAAAGGGCAATGCACAGTCAATTGTAAAGGCAGAAATAGAACCAGATAACAAACCATCGTCGTCAAGTCTGCTAACGGCCAAGTCCCCCGTTGTTCCGCCATTCCCAAAGGTAGTAACTGACCACCACTCCATGGGCCCTCAGTTCTATAATTATTAGGGCCTTCCAGACTGTGGTCGACAAAGATTGACTCGCCCAGGTCCATTAAGTTCCCCGGAGCCCTCTCGAAATCCTGAGACACCAGCCAGATCACAACAAGTGTGTTGGGGAGCGCTGGTCTTCCAGGGTCCTTCGGAATGACCCAGGTCCACAAGGCTCCACTGGGCTCCACCGGGGTCCACCGGCTAGCCCAGGAACCTTCGGGTTCCTAATAATTCCAGCAGTGTATCTTACAACGATGTGGCCCAGGTATTGATGGTTTTGATGGTGTTACCACTATTCAATTTTGTCTTTAGTATTTTTCTCACATTTTGGATATATTCTTTACTAATCACATGTTTTAACTTATCCATGCTTGATTTATCCAACTCTAAAATGCCCAGATAACTTGTAGGCTTCATCCTGTTGAGGTGTCTTGAGGTAGGAAAAAATGTCAGGCTTAAAGTCCCCCAGCCAGTGTTCATATCTAAGGAAGGGGTAGAACTCAGTGTCTTTCTCTCTAGGCCAGCATATTCACCACTACACCATACTAGCTCTCATTAATTTAATTTAATTTAATTGCAGTGCTTCCTGAGGCATCACTTGTATTGTAATACAGTACCAGAAAAATATCTATGCCTCATTTTAAGTAGGAATAAATGCTCTAATTGTTTTTGAAACTCTTTCCTTTCAACAATGCCTGATAGGTGTCTCTGTGATCTCTCAGAGTTTGTTTCTTTGGGTTTATGAAATGTTTATTCACTTGCAGGAACAAGAACTTCTGAAGACCACGTGGTTTCATGGTTATAGCCAAGTTGTGTTACATGACCATCTGTCTAGTATGCAATTGGCAGGCTCTGGATTCTCTCAGTGGAAGACTAAGCACAGTAAGCAGCCAGCCTCCAGTAGGAAAGTTTGATCTGTTCCACTGCAGTTTGCAAAACAAATGTCTAATAATAACTTTGCAGTAGCCTTTATGGATGGGAATTCTGAATTTTCTATCAGCATATCTATTGACTCCAAGAGCGATGTAAGATTATTACACATAGTCCTTCTTTAGTGGCTGCTTTATTTAGTGACAGTTCATAGTTACAGCACTGATGAAAAAGTAACTTTGCAACCAATCTTTTCATTTTTGTCCTTTGCAGATCAGTAAAGCAAAGGAAAGCTGAAGTAAGATAGCAAGCAAAGTTGTGGTTTTACTTAATTATCACTTTGCTTTAATGACTGAGTTATTGGTCCCAATTGTGGTCACTAAGCAAGGACTACCTGTATATAGATTACTAGCTATACCATTAGGATTACCGGCATAAACCTGGAGCTCGGCCCCTAAAATCAGCACTGTGAATCTTTGAAATGCATTTTTGAAATAAAAAAGGCAGAGGCTTGTCTTGCAGTTATATTTGCCTCCTTACCTTAAAGAAGGTGAGGACAAATGAAAATCTCTTAAGTGCAACATTGTTCTGTAACACATTCAAACTTTTAGAAGTTCAGAGAAAAAAAGAAAAGATTGCTGCCAAGTAAATTAAAGAAAGTAAGATAGAACTGATGAATAGAACCATCTCCAAAACTATGAAGATCATAGTTTCCAAAATTTGTAGTCAACATGACTAAAGACAGTACTAAATAGGTATTGTGTAAGTGTAATTGCAGCAAATATCAAGGACGTCTGAATGGGGCAAACTAGAAGAGAGGGACTATACAGATATGGTATACTCATATGCTCCTGCCTTATGGAATAATCTCACCCGCAGAGGTGTGGCAGGTCCCCACTCTCCTGGCCTTCTGAAAAGGAGTTAAAAAATGGCTCTGTGGCCTTGCGTGGGGCCGGCTGGCACTCTGAGAGCCCTGCCTTTGCCTTTTTAACTAATTTTCCAAGAGGGTTCAATCATCTTTGAACTGTTAGTTCTTTAAAATTCTTATATGCAGTTTTTATATTTTAACATTTTATTGCAGAATGCCCAGAGTCCCTCTTGGTGTTGGAAAAAATGTAAAAAATAAAAATGGGTAGGGAAAAGACGAGAAGCGGCAAAGAATGCCAGGAGAGAAGTAGGATGGAACATTAAGGAGTGCAAATGTGACTTCTCCAAATCACCTCCTAACCAGGATTCCCAGCCCAGATTTCATCACTGCAGACCTTTTTCATATTTCATAGCAGGGCATAGCTCATATGCAATAGCAGATACTGTATTGCATGCTATCCCAGATACTATCTCCTCAAATATAATAATGCATTGATCTCTATGGCTTTTAGTTAAGAATCTGATTTCACTTCAAAGCATGAGGTAAGTAGCTTCTTTTGGATACTATCCCAGCTCTTAATTCATGAGGCCTCTAGGTACGTATAGGAATTGTCAGAAGATGAACCCTAACTCTCCTCCTTGAGGCATTGTGTCAATGGGGAAAAAAAATGACCTGAAGCAGATCTCATTGGCCATGCAATGATGAAAATCTAATGTGGGCAGCTGTTCTTCTGGGAACTGTCACTCAACACAATTTTATTTCACAGCTTTGAATTAATCTTTTCTAAATAAAGCACTAAGGGAAACAGAGATAGCTATTGCTTTCATTGCAAAGGGCTTGGAAGTGAAATGAGGCAGAATGTTTATAGATTGCATTTTGTTTTTGAAGAAGGTGATTGTTTAATGCAGAAACACCACAGTCCTTGCTATGGAGCAACAGGACTGGGAGAGTTGGCAACAGCAGAAAAGTTTGATTAAAGATTTGTGCCTGAACTTGTGCAAAATAATCTAATCAACAGCAAGAGGTTAGTGAGTGCAAGACTGAACTCTACACTCTAAAAAAATGTATGAGCAAAAAAGAAAGGAGAACTTTCCCTGTTAAGAGTACAGTCCAGCTTAAGATAATATTCATTGTTAATGCTTCTTGATTTCAGTGAGAGCATTAACACTTTGCTTAAATGTTCCTTATAAAAATAAATGAATTTACACTGTACTTATCTCTATTGAATTGTACCCCAAATATTTATCCAGGCAAGCTGTGTAAAAGTGATATTTAATATGCAGTATGGAAAAATAAATATTAAAAATAAATACAATATAATAATCACATTAATATTGGTAAAGGTTATATGGATTATTGCAGCATAAGAGTTCAGCTATTTTTACAAAAAAGTACCTAAACTGTATTTTTTACAAATATGTATAACTTCTTTTCCAATGCTTTGGGATTTCTTTTAGCAATAATAATAATAATAATAATAATAATAATAATAATAATAATAATAATAATAATAATAATAATAATAATAATAATAATAATAATAATTTGGCACTAAATTTGCAAGAGGTATTTGGATGATTTTCAGATGGAAATTTAAATTTCATCCCTGTTGCATAGACAATTGACACCTTGCGATCATTCCTGTTTAAAAATTAGCGATAAGTACATTTTTTGAATATTTGGATACAAAATGGCATTAATTAAAGCAACTTAATGTTTCAAAATATTTGCTATATAGACAGTGTTAAATATGTTTCTTATGATATTAAAATGAGACAATTTGATCAAAAGACTCATTTTCTTTCAGCAAAAGGATTGCCTGTTGATCTTTTTGTGCTTGAAATATTTGAGAGGCCTCTGATATTCAGGTTTGTGCTTTACAAAAATAAGTTTCCAAGTTTCTAATACTATGTGAAATAATGTATTCGAAAATTATCTGTTTATGAAGAACTTTGGACTTGACATGTATCTAAAATGATAATCTTATGTTGTTGGAAAGATATCACAACTTCTAACTAGGTTTACCTTATGTCAGGCAAAAGGAAGACATGAACTTTTTTTTGTTCTTAAATTCTCTGTTCAGCAGGCATAGTCTTAAAATCATTGCCTGCCTGTTTTAATATCTTATCTTTACCTGAGCAACTTTCGTCTATGGTTCAAAGTTTCCCTAATGGGTGATAACTTAATTAGTTGATTAAAATCCTGATTTGACTTGCACATCTATCTGAAATTGACAAGACCTTAATCAGTTACATGCAGAAAACTCCGATCAGCTCTAGCACATTTCTGCTATTGAAAAACCAGATTTTCTGATGCTAGAAAGAATAACTTCACATACATATAGGCCTAAAATCTTCTTTGTTTTGATAGTTTTCACTGTAATTTTTGTCACATGTGGTAGGAAAATTAAAAGTTAATCTGTTCTCCTTTTCCTTTATCTGTCCTCCTTTCCAATTGCCTATATCCTCCTTTGTGTGATTTAAAAATCCTGGATAGAAGAAATGTCTTCACTGTCAACATCCAAACTGATTGCAGTGGAAGGACCATTTAATATTATTTACCCTGATCAAGGTTTAATATTTTTTTTTAATTTTTATCTCACTTTATTTTTTTAATAAGTAACTCAAGGCAGCAAACATACCCAATATTTCTTCCTATTTTCTCCACAACAACCCTATGGGGTGGATGGGCTGAGAGAGAGTTGCCAGCCCAAAGTCACTCAGTTGGCTTTCATGCTTAAGATGAGACTAGAATTCACAGTCTCCCAGTTTCTAGTCTGATGCCTTTTATGTACTAGACCAAACTGGCTCTTATTTAAAAAACTGCATGTATTTGTATACATGCACACATGTGCTTGGAACTGGCTTTCCTTTTTTTTAAAAAAACTATTTTCTGTATCTCATAGTTTTTTTTTTCTTGTTCTCTTCTCTTGGATGTTATGACAATTAAAATCAATACACCTGAAGAATGAGTCCTTTCTCCCAAGTGTACAAACAGAAGCAAGCGACTGTTTTTCCTGGCTTTCTATAAGGGGTAGATACTGTGTTTTGAATGCTTTAATGAACGGAAAGTAGTGCACTTTTTAAGATAGAGACATTGTATAAATGTAGCTTTTGCTTTTTTTTCGTGGCTATTTATTAATTTATTAAATTTATCTTGCCACCTATTCTATGTGTATGACTCTGCCTGGTGCACCCAATTCAGACAAAACCATTAAAACAAGGACTATAAAAAAGAACATGTCCTACATAAAATACAACCAGTATGTGGGACCCCTATTTCTATGGGATCCCCCAGCTCACTGACAGAACCAAGTTTTAAGAGCTCTCTGAAAGGGGCCAATCACATCACAAGGAAAATGGTGTTCCAAAGGGTGGGTGTTCTTCCTGAATCCCATCAGATGGGACTCCTTAGCAGATGGGATTCTCCTGCTGGTCCTGATAAAATGGGTAGATTTTAATAGGGAGACGTAGTGCCACAAAGTCCTATCCCCATGCCGTGTAGGGCTTTAAAGATCAAGAACAACACCTTGAATTGAATCTAGAAGTAAGCTGGCAGTCAACGCAACTTGCACACTTGTAATGTGTACACACATAGCTGTCCACTATACCATACTTTGCACCAGCTGAAGCTTCTGGATGTTCTTTAAGGGCAGCCCCATGCAGACCACATTACAATAGTCCATTGGAAGCTGACCAGGACATGTATGACTAGAAGTAGAGCCTCTCAATCAAGGAATGGGAATAACTGTCACACAACATTTTTTTATTTTTTATTTTTTTTAATCCCATTTATATCCCGCCCTTCTCCGAAGACTCAGGGCGGTTTACAATTTAAGCACAAACCAATGTGCTTAGCAATAGCCTTCATTCTATGTATATGCCTGCTTATTAGGGCTTTCACGCCCCCCCCCAAGCGGCATTATTACAAAGTCAGCTTATTGCCCCCAACAATCTGGGTCCTCATTTTACCTACCTCGGAAGGATGGAAGGCTGAGTCAACCTTGAGCCTGGTGGGACTCGAACCTGCACTAATTGCAGGCAGCTGGTGTTACTTAAGGAGGCATTAGCCCACTGCTCCACCAAGTCTATATAAAGGCCCTCCTTTGAGCAGGAGAGTGAGTCCAGAAAGACCCCCTGATTTCATATAGGTCTGTTTGAGGCAATGCAGCCCACCCAGCACCAAAGATAGTAAATTTCCTGAGCTGGAAGGTCTGAAACACAAAACACTCCATCATGCCAGGAATCAGCTGATGGTTCCCCATCTAGATCTCCACCACCAAAGCACGTAAAAGTGGACATCAAAAGTATTGCTTAGCTCACTAAGGAGTGGAGATATATTGGGTATGATCAGCTTACTGGTGATACTTCATCCCATGGTAATGAATGACCTCGCCCAGTGGCTTCATGCAGATGTTAAACAGGAATGAGGAGAATACCGAACCCTGAAGCACTTGACATAATATGGGTGAAAACTGAAACTGACTACATGAAAATAATACACTTCACCCAGGAAGTCATTATGGGTATTGAGAAAACAAAATCTGCTTTCAATATATTATTTCACAATACCCATGTCTTAGAGCAGTAGTTCTGAACCTTGGCACTTGAAGATGTGTGAACGTCAACTCCTAGAATTCCCCAGCCAGCACGAAGTCCACACATCTTAAAGCTGAGAAAGTTGAGAAACATTGTCTCAGAGGCACCTTGGCAACAAGCAATAAACAAGCAAAGTCTCACACCAGTAATAACAATACTCAAAATTCAGAAAAGCAGCATTTTAACTCCCCAAGACAAACTGTCACTGACATCAAAGTGAGAAAAGGAGATTAAAGACCAGTTCCATCCCAAAACTGCTGAGCTAGAATTGTTCAGGAGATTTAATACCATTTTTCAGGATTAAACAAAGGCCAAGGTTTCTTACTAAACAACAAGTATTAAGTAGCTATTCAATTCAAGATTGTCTGTCTCTCACCTAGTGTTCTGTCATGTTTGGTCACTTTTGAGTACATGTTTTACACTTTTTTTCTTCCTCGTTTTCCATTATCTCCATGCACCTCATAAAGTGAACTAGGATCCACAAAAGTGTTTGAGATAATACATATATAAAGGTGTATTTAATGTCTTTATAAATTGTTATAAGAATCTTGGTTCTTTTATTGAGAAAGAAGGTTCTAAATAAGCATCAGCTCTCCTTTTTTTCATGGCTGCTTTTTGTATGATTGCACCAGAAGACAAAATTTATTTTCAGCAAACGTTCCAACTTTTGGAACAGATCAGAGAGTTCTGTTCTCTTTTAAGAAAGACCTTTCATTATAACTTTGTTTTGCTTGATCAGAGAAATTAGCTGATTATAGAAAATTCACTCAGACACATATCATTTCTTTTACCTCATGATTGTGGATCAGGCACTCTTTATAAAGAAAAAAGAAATAATTTGTTCTTTGCCACAATTTAGCGGTTGTCTGGATTTTTGCTGCCCAGGTGTAATAACCCTATTGTATTTGATATCCATCCAGAAATTAATGTGCTTTTTTTTGGCATTGTTCTCAATGTTTAGTATGTAAGAAATCCACTTTATTTCATCTTGTAGATTTAGAAAAAAATGGAAAAGAAAGAAAAACCTTTTAATTACTTTCACTGCTATTCCACTATTCTCTTCTGGGCAGCTATTTTAGAAACATTTTGTTTGGTTGGGTACTCTCAAGCTTTATTTGTTTTCTTTTACCCTTGGCAGTTTTCAATGACCAAACCTGTTTTTGTAGTCTGAACTTAGCACATGACACAGTGCTGCAAAACTCAGACAGAAATACAGAAGTCACATCTTAGATTGGGCCCTTTATCCTGTCCCAAAGCTCTATTATATAGGAAACACAAAAAATGTGGCGGCGTTGATTATTTACAATCCAGCAGACATGCAGTATTTGCAGCATTACACAAAAACACAAGTTATGAACTTGCAGTTGGTCTTAATTTCCTGGCACATGGATGTTTTTTGGAGTGAATGAATGTAACATTATAACTTAACAGCAGACATGCATAATATGAGGAGTATCTCATAGCTGTTATTCCAGAACCAGCACTGAAAGATGCCTGAATTAAGTCCTGTGTCATATATTATTTATTTATTTATTTATTTAATTAAATTTTTATACCGCCCTATTCCCGAAGGACTCAGGGCGGTTTCCAGGGCAACATAAAATATGAATATAAAAGTAGTGTAAATTAAAATAGATTAAATTACATAAGCCCAACAATTAAAACAATATTAAAAGCTAAAACCCCTTCAGTCCAGGCCTGATAGATCAAAAAACCAAGTTTTCAGATCCCGGTGAAATGTACGCAGATCGGGGGCGGTCCGAAGTTCCACCGGTAGATCATTCCATAGGGCGGGCGCACCCACAGAGAATGCCCTCCCCCTGGGGATCAACCGCCGGCACTCCTTAACCGTCGGCACCCTGAGAAGGCCCTCCCTGTGGGAGCGCACAGGACGATGGGAAGTTGATGCCGGCAGCAGGTGTTCCCTTAGATAATCCGGACCCAAGCCATTCAGAGCTTTATAGGTCATTACCAGCACCTTGAATCTCAATTACATGATTTAGGGGAGAGCTGGACAATCTCCATTTCTAGAGCTGTAACTGGCCTTCAGCAAAATGTCTAAAGCCCTCTGTCATAGCTCAGAGCAGAGCTCTGACAAAAGTGGTCAGTCTTGCCTGTGGAGGAGATGACAAAAGAAAGACACACACAGAGAGAAGAGAAAAATGGCCAGCAGAAAATGAGCAGGGGACTTTTCTTTATCAGCTTCTCCACTAAATTTCCCATATTTTTAGTTTTAATTTTAATTGTTTTATATTGTGAAATTTAGATGCTGCCCTTATCTCCAATAAGACAACTGTGGATGGCTTACAAAGAGCAAAAAGATAAATATAAAATATTTAAAAATTTAAAAGCTAATATAAAAACTAGAACCAAGAAAATAGATGGCACAGGACGAGACCTTCTTACCTTATCAACCACCTCCACCTGTCTCTTAGTGCCTTAATCACTAGACCAGGGGTACGCAACCTCAGCTCTTTTATGACTCATGGACTTCAACTCCCAGAATTCCTGAGCCAGCATAATTGAAGTCCATGAGTCATAAAAGAGCCGAGGTTGCCTACCCCTGCACTAGACCAAACTGGCTCTCATTTTCCCTCAGCTGCTTGCAAATTCTTTTTGTTTCAACAATTGTTCAGTTTAACCAGGTGCCACTGTTATTTTCCTTCGTAGTGAGAATAGTTATGTGAGCTTCAAATAGTAGAATCTCCAAAATGGGCTTTCATAAGAAAGTACTATTTATTGTTTCCAAATTAAAAAAGGAAAAAAATTGCTTTCTTTTTATGTTCATTTTTATTTAAAAACAAAAAAAAACAAGTATGGCTGTAATATCCTTTACTGACAAATAACAAGGACATCTCATTTACAGTCTTTGATTTTTCCTTCAGTAATATCATGATCCCTTTCCTGTTCCTCCTTTTCCCTGAATTTTCCTGTCATTTCTCCCCCAATGTGTATTTCCAGGGCTGAAATATATGTATTTAGAAAATGGACACATTTCTCACCACTTTCCGAACTACGTACCTCTGAATAATTATTATCAGATCTTTGCATACAGCTGCATAGTGTTAACTGACAGAAATAAATCACGTGTGCAGGTGATGTATAAAAGCTGTGAAATGGACAACTTTACCCATTTAAATGTGGACCAGAGGAATGCTGTGGATATAATTTACTTGGACTTCAGTAAGGCATTTCATAAAGTAGACCACAACCTACTATTTGATAAGATAGAAAAATGTGGGTTAGACAGCATCACCACCAGATGGATTCATAGCTGGCTGACCAGCCATACTCAGCATGTGGTCCTCAATGGAACTGCATCTACACGGCGGGAAGTATGTAGTGGGGTGCCCCAGGGCTCTGTTCTGGGCCCAGTGCTCTTCAACAACTTCATCAATGATTTGGATGAAGGGATAGATGGGGAACTCATCAAATTTGCAGATGACACTAAGCTGGCAGGAATAGCCAACTCTCCAGAAGATACGCTTAAGATACAGAAGAATCTTGACAGACTTGAACATTGGGTGCTGTCTAATAAAATGAAATTAAATGGTGAAAAAAGTAAAGTTCTACAGTTAGGCAAGAAAAATCAAATGCACAGGTATAGTATAGGTATAGTACAGCAAGTGTGAGAGGGATCTTGGAGTCTAGTGGAAAATCACTTAAATATGAGCCAGCAGTGTGCTGCAGCTGCCAAAAAAGCCAACACAGTGGTAGGCTGCATTAACAGAGGGACAGAACCAAGATCATGTGAGGTGTTAATACCACTTTACAATGCCTTGGTAAGGCCACACTTGGAATACTGCATCCAGTTTTGGTCACCACGATGTAAAAAAGATGTTGAGACTCTAGAAAGAATACAGAGAAGACAACAAAGATGATTAGGGGATGAGGGGTGACATGATAACAGTCTTCCAATATTTCAGGGGCTGCCAAAAAGAAGAGGGAATCAAGCTATTCTCCAAAGCACCTGAAGGCAGGACAAGAAGCAATGGATGGAAACTAACCAAAGAGAGAAGCAACCTAGAACTAAGGAGAAATTTCCTGACAGAACAATTATTCAGTGGAATAACCTGCCTCCAGGAGTTGTGAATGCTCCAACACTAGAAGTTTTTAAGAGACTGGACAGCCATTTGTCTGAAATGGTATAGGATTTCATGCCTGAGCATGGGGTTGGACTAGATTACCTCCAAGGACCAACTTCTTCTTCTTCTTCTTCTTCTTCTTCTTCTTCTTCTTCTTCTTCTTCTTCTTCTTCTTCTTCTTCTTATTATTATTATTATTATTATTATTATTATTATTATTATTATCATTATTATCATTATTATCATTATTATCATTATTATCATTATTATCATTATTATCATTATTATTATTATTATTATTATTATTATTATTATTATTATTATTATTATTTGTTCTTGGCTAAAATTTATCTAGCAGTTGACTTGCTCTAAGGAGGATTCTATTACATTTCAACCATGAACATATTGACTATCTGTAGACAAATCACTTAATTTCAACTAATCCTGGAAGCTAGACATAATTACTGACACTTATTGTTATGTAGAATGAGAAGACCAGAAATGATCGTCATGTTGAAAATTATTCTAATATTATTTTGCAGTATGTGCCATTGTGAATTTCTTAGTCTATGGATTGCATATTATTAGCTTGATCTAATTCAAATTCACTGAGAGAGATATATATACAGCTCAGGTCTCTTAACTGTGCCACACTGGGATCTCGGGCAGCTGTACTCATGTCTAGACGTGGAGGGTGTGTCATATTCCCAAGGCTCAGGGTTTTGATGTCAGCAGTTGGACCCGGAACAATCTGAAATCAGAGAAGGTAAAGCCTAAGCAGGAGGTATGACTCTGTTGACAAGCAAAGGGCTGAAGGCCAGTTCCTTGTATTTATACCAGGTCAGACTACATCCAGTGTGTGCGTGTGTGTGTGTGTGTGTGTGTGTGTGTGTGTGCGTGCACCCCAGCTAGTCAGAAAGCAATGAATTTATCATCATATTCCTACCTACATCTGGAGTCATCCATATAGCCATGAATCAAAGGCTCAGATCCCGGGTCACTGTTCTACAGTAAACCCAATATAACCTCTCTAGACCCAGTTTAGCTTCTGGTGGTCAACTAATGATAACTACTTCTGTTGTCATTTTTGCCTGAAAATCTTTTAAAAAGACATATAGACAGGTGGCCGGTCAGGGGACAGCCACAGATGCATGTTGTAATAATATAAAAAGCATGAATTGCTGAGAAGATGTTCCAATTTACTTGCTTTTTTTCAAGGTCTGACATGTCCATCACCATCTCTGCTATGATAAGGAAATTATAATTGAGTGTGATATAAGTAATATATCAGTAATATAAGTAAGTACTAACTGCAAACCAGGAAGACTTTGCTTTCACTTGTTCACTTTGATAGCCTTCTCCCAATTAAACCTGCAACCATTAAGGCTGGCCTTGGAGATTCCATAGTGTTTTTTCAGTTGACTCAGCACTATCATTTAGATATAGTTATTCTCCACTCACTAATGGAAGCCTTAACAAGTTAGAGAAGCTGTTCCCATGTTCAGTTCTCCAGACTCAATATAATCTAACTGCTCAAGATTTATAAACATAGATACAGCCATTAACACATTGATTTTTCAGGTAAAACCTGTTTAAAAGTCAGCTAACAGTCACTTCATTAACTAGCCTTTGTTCACCTTTTAATGTATTATTATTAATCCCTAGATAGCAATCTACTGAAACATGTACAGGATCTTTCACAAAAGGCATCTAAAGAAAGATTGGTGCCTCAGGACGACATGCAGTGATAGAAGTAACCTGTGTATGTTCCTGTATTTTTATAACTCATCTTCCTAGTTCAATCAGTGGACATAACGTGCCCCTGCACAGTATCAGGTTGTGGTTTTCTAAGCAAAAAGCACTTCATAGAGACTTTCAGGTTAGAACTGGTATCTGATGACTCATGGATTTCTGCTATTGAATTAGGAACAGGAGCAAGGAGGCTAAGAGTCAAAACCAATATTTATCTATCACTGGGAGCTTTATATATATAATTTTCTAAGAAAATCATGCCTTTGAGGGAAATGGTGGTTATTCTTGTAAAATCATGTTATGCCCAAATGCTAATAATTAAGTCAAAGATATTCTGCTGCTTGAGATCAGTGAAATAAGTGTAAGAGAGAGAGAAAGCAACAGTGTGATAACTGTGTCAGAGTTTCTTTCAAGGATCATAAGGAGAATCTCTGGCACCAGATGAGGATTTGGTATCATAGCCACATTCCATCCTCCCTGTTGGGTACTTCTTCTAAAATGAAAGTTTTGAAAGAAACTACTGTATGTTGGCAGGGATTAAGGTAGGTAGGTAGATAGATAGATAAGATAGGTAGGTAGGTAGGTAGGTAGATAGATGATAGATAGATAGATAGATAGATAGATAGATAGATAGATAGATAGATAGATAGATAGATAGATGGATGGATGGATGGAGGGAGGGAGGGAGGGAGGGAGGGAGGGAGGGAGGGATAGATAGATAGATAGATAGATAGATAGATAGATAGATAGATAGATAGATAGATAGATAGATACATAGATAGATAGATAGATAGATAGATAGATAGATACATAGA
Organism: Vipera ursinii; assembly: GCF_947247035.1. NCBI lineage: Eukaryota > Metazoa > Chordata > Lepidosauria > Squamata > Viperidae > Vipera > Vipera ursinii. Next base: position 255,103,948 of record NC_139513.1, read on the forward strand.
TAGATAGATAGATAGATAGATAGATAGATAGATAGATAGATAGATAGATAGATAGATAGATAGATGGATGGATGGATGGATGGAGGGAGGGAGGGAGGGAGGGAGGGAGGGAGGGAGGGATAGATAGATGATAGATAGATAGATAGATAGATAGATAGATAGATAGATAGATAGATAGATAGATAGATAGATAGATAACCTTTATTGTCATTTTTTACTGTGGGCATATTGACACACATTAAAAATTTAGTTGCTTGCTCTCAAAATGTACACATACATACACTCATTTAAACATGCTATATACAACAAAGGTATAAACCTACACCCTTACATGTAAATAACATATAAATATTAATCACTGTCCATCTTTAATACATAGTGGAAAGAGGAAGCTTTAGAGTTCACAAGCTTAATACTGTATGGAACAAAACTATGAATGAATCTGGATGTTCTGTTTCGGATACCATGAAGCTTCCTCCCAGAAGGTAACAAAGAAAACAGGTTGTGAAGAAGATGTGCAATATCCCAGACAATCTTGTGGACCCTGCTCAGGCAATGCTTATATGCTATGTCCTGGATGGCAGGAAGGGAACTACCAATAATGAATGAATATCCACTGAGTAATCAATCCACTTTGATCAATAATCAATCCCTAACTGCCAGTAACATTTCTGCCAACATGAGAATGGACACAAGCTGTTTCATTGTTCAGAACAGGAGGGCTCACCCCTCCCCTGGATCATAACAGCGAGGACAGTGAAGACTTCTACTCATCTGCCCATTGGTTGTCAGCAGAGCGCTGAGAATAGGAGGCATGACTTCTGTTTGGATAGGCAGAGCAGAATATTAAAATTGTTCTCCCCATAAGAGTGCAAATTTGTGATGCATACTTCTGGTCTGCATTGTTTTTGTTGTAGTAGAAAGACAATCCTCTTAAATAATCCTCCTTTTATAACATATTTTAATATAGTAACTGTGTTTTCTTCTTTCAAATGTCAGCTAGCTTATTGAAAAAAACACCTTTGGGACATCCATGACCTGGATGACTGAGAATCTCCATAGACATTTGTTTTTAATAGTTTTCCCATATCTTTCTTACATTGAATAAAGGAGTGGTAGTGACACCTCTTTTAAAAAGCAGAATATCTACTTTGTGCTTGTTCAGTTTTGGGGGAAAAATCACTCTCTCCTAAATATTCGCACTGTTTCTTTCAATCAGCATACAATAAGCAACCAATGGATTGGATCCGTCAGTTATGCTGCTTGCCAGAGTAACACTGAAATATTCGCATCTCTTCGTCTATTGCAGACATGTCAAACACAAGGCCCGGGGGCCGGATCCGGCCCGCGAAGTGGTTTCATGTGGCCCGTGAAGCCATCCTGGAAAGAGTGAGGGAACGGCCCCCACTGCCATGGTCCTGGCCCAGAGACCCTCCTTCTGCCAGAGACCCTCAGATCTGTCCCACTCCTGCCCAGGCCCCCATAGGCACCCTTGATGCGAACAATGTAGAGCTGGCCACACCCACCCAGCAGGCCATATGCACTCTAGCCACACCCACCCAGTAGGCCACGCCCACCCTGGCCATACCCACCTGCCCCCCTGAGGGCAACCGCAATGCTGATGCGGCCCTCAATGAAATTGAGTTTGACACCCCTGGTCTATTGGCTCAAAAGCTTCCAAGAGACAGAATTCTTGATGGAGGCCTAGCCAGATGTTTGTTTATTTATTTGTTTGATTAATTAATTAATTTGTATTCTGCCTTTATTATTTTTACAAATAACTGAAGGCAGCAAACATATCCAACATACTTTTCTCCTCTTATTTTCCTCACAGCAACAACTCATCCTGTGTGGTGAGTTGGACTGAGAGAGTGACTGGCCGAAAGTCACCCAGCTGGCTTTCATGGCTAAGGTGGGACTTGTACTCAGGATCTCCTGCTTTCTAGCATGGTGCTTGCATCTTTAGACCAAACTGGCTTTTAGTATATGCTGAGTAGATACAGGCACACATACTGTATATTGTTCAGGGAGGGTTTTTCAGTTGAATAATATTTACCAAATTATTGCTGGCTTAATGCAGTGACAGAAACTCATTCACACTTTATTCATGTTACTTAAAAAGTCTACTCAGCTTACTCTGCAATCTGTTTATGCTCTAGACATGACTTCAATTTGCTGCAAAACATCCTGAAGACTTGAGCAACAGTATGGAGGAAAACAAAACCTGAGTTAATAAATATCCAAAGAGCACATTAAGGTATCTTATCATAGGGCAAATCAATCCCATCTACTTTAAAAAAATGGATAAAAAACAAACCATCATATTCTGAAATAAGTCAATAACAAATACTAGATATAGACCCTTCAAGAATGCTATTCATGCATTGCCTGCTATAAGTTTGTGTCTGGGAAACATAAGATTTATAAGGATCAATACAAAAATAAAAACATGTATATATTTTTAGTTGTAAATTGTTTGAGAAAATGATTTTTACCATTGAAGGAAGGATAAAAATGTTTTAAGCAAATATACCGGTAACAGTTACCTATATCCAAGAGCTGATTTGGGGATCTAGTAGCAAACCAGATGTAAAGGAGATAGAACACCATGCTAATCCTGTGCTTTAACTCTTTAGTCATACTGCTCTGCTCTCGTTCTTCATGGAGAATTCTTTGAACTGGACTTGTTGGAGTCATCTTTTGCACTAAAATATTTCATCATTTTCTGGAAAAAAATTTTTTTAGAGTAATATAAATGCTTGCCCAACTATATATATCTACAGCTGCCTTTCTCAGCAGGGCTTCTGTGGAACCGTAGGGTTCTGTGAGACATCCTAGAGTTTTTGTGAGGATTGGGGGGAAAGCATAATTATTTTTGAAATTTGCAGCATGATAGCACTTGTCATATCCTGTGCATTGCTACTCAGCTGTAGCCTACTGCTCCACTAAGCGTTCCTGGAAAGAGCACAAACCAAAAATGAAATCACTTTTTGAACTTTGTGCACTGTGCAATGCTACCTGTAAAGATAATTTTTATGCAATAGTTTCCCAAGAATAGAAGGTTTCCTCCTGGATGAAAAAAGTCGAGAAAGCTTGGTTTAGAGTATATTTCACATAACTGGATAGAGGTGGGGTGGGAAGGCAGTCTGTGTACTTAGGATCATGGATAAGCTTGAGCCAAACATTTTAACTGAAACTGCTTAGGTCAGACCTCTGGGGAGAAAGCAACAATGCAAACCTCTGTGGCTTAGAAGCAAAAAAAAAAACAAAAAACCAGGTAGTACGAAAAGGAGCGAGAATGAGATAAAAAGAGGTGTCAGAAGAAGAAAGAAATGCATGTATCAGAAAGAGCGTTGTATGGTTTTCTTAAACTCCTCAACAACACCTGTGAGATTATATAGAAGGCAGCTGCCCCACCTCTCTTTTTCTTTCTTACTCTCTCCAATTTATTTGTTCTTTTTTTTTCTCCCTACACACACAAGGATTTTTGCTACTCTCAGAGTGAAGGGAAAGCTTTTTCAACTTGTACATGTGAAAATTCAATTAAGATCTAGGATTTGCTTGTCACATATCTGTGAAGAGCACAATCAGAGAATAAATATGACAACTTGTTGAATTGGCAGGAGGTATCACTTCTTTGTTAAAAAGAGGGGGGTATATGAACAACCTATTTCTTAATGGTAAACATCAAACACTTTTAAATGCCTCACATATAAATAAATTGTAAAATTGATAACTTTTTTCCCTACATAAATATGTGGCATGTTAGCATAATTTTGTGAGTATAAAATATTACCCAAACATTACCTCACACTAATGTATAGATCTCCATACAATGGTGGTTAATCAGTCCCATTATCCCATCTAACAGGGATAGGAACTGTAGTCCAATATACAGAGCCACTAACTTGTTTGTTTTGTTAAAAACAACTACATTAAAATGTCTCTCAACAGCCTCCTGCAATGTTCATAATGAACTTTCATGAGAACAGACTCACTTGTTATGTAATGCAGCTGTTTGCAAAGAAGGCAGGGCAAGGTCAAATTAATGTGATCACCCACTCCTTTGAACTCAAATAAGTTCCCTAATGTTATATATGAAATAAATGATACATTTGAGTCTCAAGTAAACAAATGTATTATATGCTGCCCAGAGTCACTTTGGGTGAGATGGGCAGCTGTATAAATTTGATAGGTAAATAAATAAATAACAATAGCTCTATATTTTTAAATCAAAATATAGGAATACCTTGTGCACTTTGCTTTATTGCATTTCCCAGATACTGTGGGGTTGTTTTTGTTTTTTTTTACTAATTTGGGATTTATGGTAGCCTTGTGTCAAGCATGCCTATTGGTGCTATAATTTTCATTTCTCTGTAATTTTGATAATTCTTGCAATATTTCTTTTTCTTCTTTTTTATTAATCAGATAATAATTAGCATCTTAGCAGCAATGTATTTTAATTAAGATATGTACATTTCTTTTAGACAAAATACTATTGACCACTTAATAGACTACAGTAGTGTAAACATAATTTTTATATGTACTGGGAAAGTCAAAAAATTGTGTGAGCCGCTTTATATCTGTTTTATTTCGGTGGTCTGGAACTGAACCCACAATATCTCCAAGGTATGTCTATGTTTATAAAAACAATACCAATGTGTTTCATTATTTATACTATTCTAGTCTAGAGTGAGTTATAGCTGGAAAAAGTTTAATTGCATTGCCGGATTTGTCCTCTCAGAATCCTGAATTAACAAAACAGGAAATGGTTTAAAAAAGGACTGTTAATAGTTTTACTTGAAACAACATGAATATGACTCACAGTAAACTGTGCAATGTTAATTTTCACTATCTGCTTCTGGATCTTCTGGACTGAACATTTTGCATATGAATGAGAAATCTGTTCCACCTAAGGATAGAGTCCCAATAGTAAAACTATTTCATTATATTTTACCCTATATTAGGTTTATAACAAAAGAGCCATAATAAACGGAAAATATAATCCTTAATATTGGTCAGCAGCTTGACAGCAAGTTCAACAAATATGTGGATTATCTTGAAAGAATCTACAGTGGAAGCCCTTTCATCTGAGAAATACTGAGATAATGATAATTTTCCAAAATGTGGTTCCTATTTAGGAACCATGTGACAAATAATACACAATTTAGAAATTAAGCTTGAAGCACATTACTACAAGAAAAGTTGGAAGTGCTAGAAAAACCATCTATTAGGGCAATCAGTAGCATTAAAGTTGCAAGCTCCAGTAGCTACCATGTGAATTTCTGACCAGCTGTCCTTGAGAATGGAAAGATCTTAGTATCTTTCTTTACTTTCTTGTCTCTTATCAACTTCACAATCCTAGTTTACCAGCAAACTCAACCCTTTCTAATTATCTTCACAATGTTTATGGAAAAAGGCTCAAGTTGACTTTCCTTGCTTATCTAAACAACATTCATCTTCAACATACCACAAGTGCAATGGCCAGTAGTCAAATGTTTGCTAAAAGCAGTCAGGGTTGTTTTTGGTGGGGGTGGATGACATCAAGCAGATTTGCATGTGTTCCTAGAGTGAGGAAGTGACACAGTTTGTAGATCCAGTTATGAGTTACTATTTTCCTTAGTATAATATTTATATTTAATGTATGCTTACTGTTTCTAAAAAGTATGACTCTTTAAATTCAAACCTACGTTTTCTTTCAATCTTCTCTTTGATGATCTGTAAGCAGCCATAGTCACACATAGAACCAATTCTGTGGCAGCAATAGAGTGAATTGGCTCCATCACCAACACACTTACTGGGCTCCCGCCAATGATTTTCAGAATATTTAACATGCACAAGGAAAGTTCCCTGAAGCTTCTACTTTAGGTACTTCAGGTGGAGAGGTTGTTTTTTTTCCATGCAAAGTAGTTGTTGAAGTTACAGGAACAATAGAGAACAAAATCAAACTGGTAACAAGCAAGTGACTCATTAATGATTTGCTAGTTAAGACAGAATAAATTCTTATGGCTGACATTCCCATTCTATTTTGCTTATTTTGAAAGAAAAGTGAAGCAAATCCTTTTGTTCTTTTTAATAGGTTTTTGGAAAATTAGTTGTGCTAAAAAATTGCCAGAAAAGAATTTGCATGTTGATACTCTTATGATAATGAACATATTTAGATTAATCCTTAGGCTGCCCCAAGACTTTTTTTTAAATTTAAAAAATATTACTTAATATTATAGCTCAATAAAATCAGTCTGTAGTTCAGAAACTAAGGACAATATCAAAATACATAAAAAGCATAAAGGGACAATAATTGCTAATTTGCTCCATATTCCTTGCCATTATAAAACAGATCTGACCCAAAATGCCATATCACCGCCTTCTTTAACCTTGTAATTTTAGAATAGACATATTGAGTAGAAATTCAGAAAGGTTCAAGATCAGAATAGTTGACTAAAACTAGATTAGAGAACTTTTGTTTTGTTTGCACTATTTCCCAGGGTACCTGGGGAATTCTGGGAGCTGAAGTTCACACATCTTAAAGTTGTTGAGATTGAGAAATATGATATATGTATATACAGTAGATTCTGAAACAGCCAAGGTATTTCTGGGGTGTGTGTATGTATGTTTGTTTGCTTGCTTTGTTTTGTTTTTCTGACTGGAAAACTTAGCCGTGTCACGTTTCTTCCTTTTTGTTTGTTTGTTTTTGTGTGAGATCTGAAAAGATTTAAAAATACTGCTGGTCTTTTATTATGCTTAAGGGAGCTGCTGCATGGAATCTGTATCACTATTTGTATCACTATTTTGTCAGTTTTCAATATGAAAGAAACTTCAAGGCAGTTTATATTAAAATTGTGCAAAACAGAATTAAGTAGGCTAACATGAAAATATATCCCACACATTCCAATTTCCCAAAATATATTTTAGCAAGAATTTATAACAGTTTGAAAGATATAAATCAGTTTTTGTGTTTGTACAATATATTCCCTGGATTTCAGTAGGATCTTCCATATAGATGAATACATGTCTGCAACTTTCTAGGTATATATGGACCTATAAGATAACTATATTTGAAGCCAATCATATGCAACTGCTCTTTCCCAGAGGTCAGATTTTATTAACAACTTTATTGTTGGCCAATCCCCAATTCATTGTCAGCATTTTGAATGTCGTTGTGAAGAAATCATCTGGCGCACTCAAATAACCTCTTGTTTTTATTACCCGGTGGTTTCAAAATTCAGGAAATGTGTCAGCCTGAAGTTTTCTTTTCTTTTCCTCAACACAAGACTTGAAATGTTGATAATATTTATATTTAGTGGCTTCAGAAAATCATTCTTTTCCACAGGAGACAAGCCACCTTTAAAAGTAAACTGATAAAATATGGAAATATTTTAGTTCAGAGACTAAGGTACTGCTGCCCCAAAGCTCAGTTGGAGTACCACTTATGGGTCATTTGGTCTTAGGCATCATTCTGGTCCCAGTTTTGAAAATTATCCAAGTTTCTGACATTTTCTAACTATCACGAAAAATAAAGTATTTTTTCGTTAAAATAAAAAAAATCAGAAAGACTTTAGAAAGACTAGCATTTAGGCCTTACCAAGCTAACTACAGCTGACAAGGTCTTTGAATTTCTCCACAAAAGATTTCAAAAGTAGGCTGTGTGTCTGTCAGACGCCTGGTAGGACAGGCTACTTGATTTATAGGTGAATCCTGTGTACTTGGTTAGAGTTATAGATAGTAAAACTGGCAAAAGAGAACATGAGAAATTTGAAAACTGGGGGAAGAGAAGGAGGATACACTTTCTTGGAATCTGCAATAAAAATTACAGTGAAAAACTGCAAAAAAAACCCACCCCTCCGAATAAATAAATAAAAGCATTTAGACTTATGTGTATTCAGAATTATTTTTTCTATCATCAGAAAGTCTGTTTTTTTCAACTGCAATATTTTTCCAGGAAATCTTTAAGAACATATGCTAGCAATAATATACTGTAGAAGTGATGGTGATCGGCTTTTTCAAATCTCACCATAGAAGCATAAGGATGGGTTATATCATCATATGACCTGTATGGGTTATATGATCTACAGGATACAGTTATCATAGATTTGAAAGGTCTGGCTGAAGCTGATTGTTGGGATCAAGAAATAAATGACATGACATAAATCTAACCTATTGAGTCTGTCAGCAGGTGATGGAAAGAAAGTAGCAGACTACAAGGTCACTATGCATGAAAGGTTGAATTGACTACTGTTCTGAAAAGAGTCCAAAAAAAAGACATTCAAAAAGCCAGACAATATTTGATTTTAAGATTGTGTCTGCCAGATGAAGGACACAAAGACAAAAAGGAGGACATATCCTTCTTTTGCTGGATCTCTGGTAGCCCTATTCTGTCAACTATAAGGCAAATCCCTCATTTTCTTGGAAACCTTTTTGGAACTGGTTTGCCGTTATCTTCTTCCTAGGGCTGCGAGAGAAGAACTGCCTCCAAAACTGACAAGCTAGCTTTTGTGGAGAGCTCAGAGTCATCCAATTTCTAGCCTAGAACCACTACACCAGCTGTCTCTTCTACTTTACTTAGCTCATTATAAATGAGGCTGGCAGATTCTACCCCAACTAACATTAAAGATATCTTCCTAAATTCCATATAATTATTGCTTCCCTGAATTAACCCAACTGGGGTTTATAAGATGGACTTTACACTGAGATAAGGCAATACCCTTAATCTCCCAGCTTTTAAAAATATTGTGCAACTTTACCCCATACTTTAAGGACAAAAGCTTTTATTGGTCCCCCACCCACCCCATTCTTTTATTTTATTTCTTTTATTTTTTTAGCACTTCATCTGCGATCCATTCACCTTGAAATAAATCATTTTGATTTAAATGAAAGGGGCTTCAAAATAACTTCTGTATTTTGTAGGATTTTGTTGTGATAGGATACTATGACAACATATGGATGAATTAAAAATCAAGATCGTTAGAAGTAAAAGGAAGGTATGTAAAGTTGGTATATTTGAGCAAGGTTAAAATAAGATATGTTTCTATTTATTGTATAAAGCTCTGGTAACCCTTACAATCTTTTTGCTGATGCCGAGACTTAATTAGTGATGATGTATGGATTTGCATATAGATAAGGGATGGATTATTGAAAGAAGAGCTATTTGCTTGTAACCTTGACTTTATGTACGTGTGTGTGTGTGTGTATGTATGTATCTATGTGTATGTGTGTGTGTATATTGTTGTTGTTAGTTGCGAAGTCATGTCCGACCCACCGTGGCCCAAGGACAATGTTCCTCTAGGCCTTCCTGTCCTCTACCATCTTCTGGAGTCCATTTAGGCTCACGCCAACTGCTTCAGTGACTCCATCCAGCCACCTCATTCTCTATCGTCCCCTTCTTCTCTTGCCCTCAACCTTTCCCAGCATTAGGCTCTTTTCCAGTGAGTCTTTCCTTCTCATTAGGTGGCCAAAGTATTTGAGTTTCAACTTCAGGATCTGGCCTTCTAAAGAGCAGTCAGGGTTGATCTCCTCTAGGACTGACTGGTTTGATCGCCTTGCAGTCCAAGGGACTTGCAGGAGTCTTCTCCAGCACCATAGTTCAAAGGCTTCAATTCTTTGGCGCTCAGCCTTTCTTATGGTCCAGCTTTCACAGCCATACATTGCAACTGGGAAGACCATAGCCTTGACTATATACACTTTTGTTAGAAGGGTGATGTCTCTGCTTTTTAGTGTGCTGTCTAGATCAGGGCTTTTCAACCAGTGGTATAGGTACCACCTGTAGTACATTGGCACCTGGCATGTGGTACATGGCTATCCTAGAAAAGTGGTAGCAGGGAGGGGAATGAGCTGAACTAGTGGCAGCACCACACAAGCCTGAGCGAGAGATGGCTGGAGCTGCAGGGCTGTCAGGCTCAGCGGAATTGCCAGGATCAGCACTTCTTCAGGGCTCTCAGGGCTCAGCAGAAGTGCCAGGATCAGTGCCAGGCTCCAGCTGGAGCTCGGCACTGATCCTGGCGCTTCTGAGCCCAGAAGAAGTGCCAATCAGCTGGAATGTTGCAACGTGTCCAGGGTATTGTGATTTACATTCAGATGCTTGGCAACTGACTCATATTTATGACAGTCACAGTGTCCCAGGGCCATGTGAAGTGACCAAAACCAGCTGCAACCACCCAGAATTAAAACCAAACACCCCCCACCCCACCTCTGCTGCCAATCCTCAACATAAATGCTCACAACAATGAAAATCTCAGACAGGCAGGCAGGCAGGTGTCTTGTTCGGCTGTGGCTTGGGGGGGGCACTTTTTTCAGTGCCATTGTAACTTCAAACAGTCACTAAGTGAACTGTTGTAAGTCGAGGACTACCTGTACTTCATCACTTTTTTCCTTTTTTTTTTCGTCATCAAGTTTTTGACACCTTGTTAGGTGACTGGTGGTATTCGGATGTTGCCATATCCTAAAAGTGATAGAATGGGTGAAAAGTTTGAAAAGCCCTGGTCTAGATTTGCCATGGCTTTCCTCCCTAGGAGCAAACGTCTTTTAATTTCTTCGCTGCAGTCCCAGTCTTGGAGCCCAGGAAAATAAAATCTGTCACTATCTCCATTTCTTCCCCATCTATTTGCCAGGAATTGAGAGGGCCAGATGCCATGATCTTGGTTTTCTTAATGTTTAGTTTCAACCCAACTTTTGCACTCTCCTTCTTCACTTGCAACAAGAGGCTCTTTAGTTCCTCTTCACTTTCTGCCATTAGAGTGGTATCACCTGCATATCTTAGGTCATTGATATTTCTCCTGGCAATCTTAATTCCAACTTTTGATTCATCTAGCCCTGCCTTTCTCATGACGTGCTCTGCATATAAGTTAAACAGGCAGGGTGACAGTATACAGCCTTGCCGGACTCCTTTCCCAATTTTGAACCAATCAGTGGTTCCGTGTCCAGTTCTCACTGTTGCTTCTTAGCCCACATATAGGTTTCTCAAGAGACAAATAAGATGGTCTGGTATGCCCATCTCTTTAAGAACTTGCCACAGTTTGTTGTGATCCATACAATCAAATGCTTTAGCATAGTCAATGAAGCAAAAATAGATGTTTTTCTGGAACTCCCTAGCTTTCTCCATGATCCAGCGTATGTTGGCAATTTGATCTCTATTCCTCTGCCTCTTCAAAATCCTGCCTGTACATCTGGTAGTTCTTGATCCACATACTGCTGGAGTCTAGCTTGCAGGATTTTAAGCATAACTTTACTAGCATGTGAAATGATTGCAATGGTACAATAGTTTGAACATTCTTTGGCACTGTCTTTCTTTGGAATTGGAATGTAAACTGATCTTTTCCAATCCTGTGGCCACTGATGAGTTTTCCAAATTTGCTGGCAAATTGAGTGTAGCACTTTTACTGCATCGTCTTTTAAGATTTTGAATAGCTCAGCTGGAATACTGTCACCTCCACTAGCTTTGTTGTTGCTCAGCATTCCTAAGGCCCATTTCACTTCACATTCTAGGATGTCTGGCTCGAGGTCAGTGACCACCTCATTGTGGTTATCAGGGATGTTAAGCTCTTTCTTGTATAGTTCTTCTGTGTAATTTTGACACCTCTTCTTAATGTCTTCTGCCTCTGTTAGGTCCTTGCCATTTTGGTCCTTTATCATGCCCATTTTTGCATGAAACGTTCCCTTCATCTCTCCAATTTTCTTGAAAAGATCTCTGGTCCTCCCTATTCTTGTCACGACGTCCTCTGCCAGGAAACAAAAGCTCTCCAAAAGGAACGGGTGACTAGGTTTATTTCTTCCACAAAGCAAACCGCGATAAAGTCAGTGTTGAGGCACCTAGCCTCAACGCTCTTTTATCATGTTACCACACCCTAACCCCACCCCTTCAAAGCAAACCGGCATCCACCCGCCTCCCCATAAACACCCCACCCATCACCGTGCATAACCACCACCCATCGTGTGCACTGCTGCAGCCCGTCAAAGCCCCTCCCAGGTGAGTTCTGTTCTTCCGCTCCCTCGCGCGCCCCAGTCCGTGCCGGTGTTGCGGGCGTTAAACTCCCCCCGAGTCCAGTAACAGAGGGTGGCGAAATGGGCACAGCCACACACCCCTCCACGGTTTGCCGGAGCGTGTCCAACTGCCCGCTTGGTTCAGCCCGTTGCTGCCCGGGCGCCATCCGCAGTCCAGAGTCCAGCCGCCGAGAAACAAACGCCAGCGCCAGACCGGTAGACGCCCGGCGCCATCCCCGGTGACGGGGCGAGCGCGCGCCCACCGGCCGTCTGGGAGCAGGCGCGCCGATCAGCCGAGCGCCGGCCAGCTGCTCGGCGGGATTGCGGCGGCGTGCTCTGCGAAGACCGGGCGAAGCCACGCCCTCTACATGAGCATCCGGGGTCTGGGAAAGGTGCTGCCCGGGCGCGCCGATCAGCTGGGGTCCGGAAAGGTGCGAGCCGGGCGCGCCAATCAGCTGGGGAGCGGCTGGCTGCTCAGCGGGGCTGCGGCGGCATGCTGTGGTGGCAGACGAAGCCACGCCCATCAACCGAATGCCTGGGGCCCGACGACCCGGAGGGGGTGCGCCGATCAGCTGGGCGCCAGCTAGCTGATCGGCGGAGCTGCGGCGCGCTCCGCGGTGCTCGGGCGAAGCCACGCCCATCATTTTAGTGTCCAGCTGTTCGGCGGAGCTGCGGCGCGCCTCACGACGATCTGGAGGGACGCCAGCCAGCTGCTCGGCGGAGCTGCGGCGCGCTCCGCAGTGTTTGGGCGAAGCCACGCCCATTACGGCAGGTTCCGGGGCCCGACGTTGGCAATGTTGAGGCCCGAGCGGGCGGCGGACCGGCGGGGCTTGACAATTCTATTGTTTTCTTCTATTTCTTTGCACTGTTCATTTAAGAAGGCATTCTTATCTCTTCTAGCTATTCTCTGGAATTCTGCATTCAATTGGGTGTATCTTTCTTTTTCTCCCTTGCCTTTTGCTTCCCTCCTTTCCTCAGCTATTTGCAAAGCTTCCTCATACAGCCATTTTGCTTTCTTGCATTTCTTTTTCTTTGGGATGGTTTTAGTTGCTACCTCTTGTACAATGTTGTGTACCTCCGTCCATAGTTCTTCAGGTACTCTGTCTATCAGATCTAATTCCTTAAATCTATTTGTCACCTCTACTGTATTTTCGTCAGGGATATGATTTAGTTCATACCTGAGTGGCCTAGTGCTTTTCCCTACTTTCTTCAGTTTAAGCCTAAATTTTGCAACGAGAAGCTCATGGTATGAGCCACAGTCAGCTCCTGGTCTTGTTTTTACTGACTCTATAGCGCTTCTCCATATTTGGCTGCAGAGCACATAGCCAATCTGATTTCTGTGTTGACCGTCTGGTGATGTCCATGTGTAGAGCCGTCTCTTGGGTTGTTGGAAAAGAGTGTTTGCTATGACCATTGTATTCTCTTGACAAAATTCTATCAGCCTATGCCCTGCTTCATTTTGTACTCCAAGGCCAAACTTGCCTGTTATTCCTGTTATCTTTTGGCTTCCTACTTTAGCATTCCAATCCCCCATGATGATAAGGACATCATTTTTTGGTATTAGTTCTATAAGGTGCTGTAGGGCTTCATTGAACCGGTCAATTTCATCTTCTTCAGCACCGGTGGTTGAGGCATAGACTTGGACTACTGTGATATTGAATGGTTTGTTTTGGATTTGAACTGAGATCATTCTGTCATTTTGAGGATTGTATCCCAGTATTGCTTTTCCTACTCTTTTATTGACTATGAAGGCTACTCCATTTCTTCTGAGGGATTCTTGCCCGCAGTAGTATACCTGATGGTCATCTGAATGAAATTCACCCATTCCTGTCCATTTTAGTTCGCTGATTCCTAAGATGTCAATGTTTAGTCTTGTCATCTCTTGTTTGACCACATCCAGCTTTCCTTGATTCATGGATCTTACATTCCAGGTTCCTATGGAGAAAAAATCTTTACAGCATTAGGCTTTCCTTTCACCACCAGACACATCCACAGCTGATCATCCTTTCAACTTGGGCCCACTCGCTTCAATACCACTTTACAATGCCTTGATAAGGCCACACTTGGAATATTGCATCCAGTTTTGGTCGCTACGATGTAAAAAAGATATTGAGACTCTAGAAAGAGTACAGAGAAGAGCAACAAAGATGATTGGGGGACTGGAGGCTAAAACATATAAGGAACGGTTGCTGGAATTGGGTATGTCTAGTTTAATGAAGAGAAGGACGAGGGATGACATGATAGCAGTGTTCCAATATCTCAGGGGTTGCCGCAAAGAAGAGTGAGTCAAGCTATTCTCCAAAGCACTTGAAGGCAGGACAAGAAGCAATGGATGGAAACTAATCAAAGAGAGAAGCAACCTAGAACTAAAAAGAAGTTTCCTGACAATTAGAACAATTAATCAGTGGAACAACCTGCCTCCAGAAGCTGTGAATGCTCCAATACTGGAAGTTTTTAAGAAGAGACTGGACAGCCATTTGTCTGAAATAGTATAAGGTTTTCCGCCTGAGCAGGGGTTTGGACTAGATCAGGGCTTTTCAACCTTTTCACCCATTGTACCACTTTTAGGATATGGCAACATCTGAGTACCACCAGTCATCTAGCAACGTGTCAAAAACTTGATGACCAAAAAAAACCCCAAACCCAAAAAAAGTGATGAAGTACAGGTAGTCCTCGACTTACAACACTTCGCTTAGTGACTGTTTGAAGTTACAATGGCACTGAAAAAAGTGCCCCCCCAAGCCACAGACAAGCAAGACACCTGACTACCTGCCCGGCGATGCTTTTCCTCCTGTCTGAGGTTTTCATTGTTGTGAGCATTTCTGTTGAGGATTGGCAGTGGGGGTGGGGTGGGGTGGTGTTTGGTTTTTATTTCCCCCCTTCTGCTGAGTGGGTGCAGCAGGTTTTGGTCACTTCACATGACCCTTAGGCACTGTGACCATCATAAATATGAATCAGTTGCCAAGCATCTGAATGTAAATTACAAGATCCTGGACATTTTGCAACATTCCAGCTGATCAGCACTTCTTCTGGGCTCAGAAGTGGCAGGATCAGTGCCGAGCTCCCTGACAGCCCCGAAGAAGCACTGATCCTGGCTCTTCCGCTGAGCCCTCACAGCCCTGCAGCTCCAGCCATCTCTCACTCATGCTTGTGTGGTGCTGCCATTCCCCTCCCCCGCTACCACTTTTCTAGGATGGTCGCATACCACCTGCCACATGCCAATGTACCACAGGGGGTACCCATACCACTGGTTGAAAAGTCTTGGACTAGATGACTTCCAACATTCCTTCCAACTTTATTATTATTATTATTATTATTATTATTATTATTATTATTATTATTATTATTATTATTTTACATTAATCTTTCCAAATTTTCTGAGCAAGAGCATCCATGGGGTGGCTATCAGTTGTGTCCCAGCCTATGTACGTCTTTGCTACTTCACAAAGACAAACCTCTCTTTTAACAAGTAGGCTGGAAAACCAACCCCTTTTATTTGAGTTACAGACCTGATAATTGTCCCAAAAGCAAAATGGAGCAAAAATCAAATAGGAAATAGTTCACAGGCAAAGCAAACAAAACATAAGCCCTTGAAACTGGAATCCTTTGCAAACGGTTGCCTTCAACAACCAGCACTCCCCATACATTCCCTTTTTATTATGCAGCCCCAAGGCATGGCTTCTCAATGCCTTCTCCTCCTCCCCTGGAGTCGCCCCATTGCCTCCCTCTGTCCTGCTCTCATAATCTGTCAGCATTTGCAAGCATCTATAAGAGTGATGGCCAACCTTTTAGAGACCGAGTGTCCAAACTGCAACCCAAAACCCACTTATGTATTGTTGGGTACTGGGTGGGTATGGCCCATTGGGTAGGTGTGGCCAATTGGATGGGCGTGGCCCATTGGGTGGACATGGCTGTGGTGGTAATGGCAGACTGGGTGGGACTAAAAAGTTCAATCAATCCTAACTTTTTGAGATCTTTTTTTTTCCTGTGAGAAGTTGAAATTGATTGATTGAACCTTTTTTTTTTTTGCACAAAGCGGCGGAGGCCTAAAGCGAAAAGGTTTTATAAAACCCACCTGAAGCCCTAGGACTGGGGCAACAGCACGTGTGCCCACAGAGAGGGTTCTGCATGCCACCTGTGGCACACATGCCATAGGTTCGCCACCACGGATCTATAATGTCTTCCAGCTGTGCGTCCTCAAAGTCTGACTCAGCTTCCCAGCACATCTGAGTCTCATCCTGAGCATGAGTGGAGGGACCACTCATGTAAGGTGTGATGCCATCTAATGGTCATCTTATTAAAACTAAGATGGCCTGGTCAGATTGGGATAATTTGGGCACTCTACTTACTGTACAGCTCCCTAGTCCAGCAATGGAAGAAAAATGGGGCGCAAACAATTTCTACATAAAGATCATGGTAAAGTTAACTAAATATACTATGGTATCCATGCAAATTTAAACCTTGACAGTGAACTTCTTTAATTAATTAATAGTGTTGTTGCCTATGCAAGCCATGTGAATAGTTTTCCCTATTCTCCTCATCTGCAGGCCATGATGTAAAATGAAAGATATAAAAATGATGATCTATTTCTGTTGCCCATTTGTAAAAATTAATCCAAGATAATTTAACATTTCCACATAACAGTATCAGGAACCCTTGCAGTCAATTAGTATGTATCAGATACTAGATTAAAGCTATGGCTTTTGGCTAATAGTATAAAGATAAAAGTGCTACATTTCTTTCTGCAATTGGCAGCTACAACTAAGGATATTAGTTAGAAAGTGAAAGAATCTTAGCTATAACCTTCCCAGTCCTGCTTGCTTCCTACTCTATGTAAACACCTTTATTTCTATCAGCATTTCCTCCTGCATGCAAATAAAAGTGTGCAGTAAGGGAAACTCTTTCTAAATCACAAAAACGAAAATCTCATTACAAGGCCTATGAAACTCAAAAGAGCTCTATGTCCTTGAGTTTCTTTTTATCATTGATTGACAGTACACTTACCCGTTTCTGCAAACCATCAAATGACAGCGATCCCACATACATGAGGGCTGTCTCACTATAGCATGTCAGAGACTGAAGTACTCAAACTGGGTATCTCTTACAGTGATGATCCAAAACATGATCTCTTCTATGCACAAGACAGACCTAAAACTAGATAAAGAGAACCCAATTAAACAAATGAGTCAAAAACATTCTTTCAATTTATTGAGGAAAATGATCCAAAGCTACATGTTTAGGAATTCAAGATAACTGCAGAAAACAAAATTCTTGCATAGCCATACAGTATACGCATGCTAGATTAAAGGAGGTTTAATTTCAGCAGGTTTAGAGAAGTACCAGGTGTAAATCCTAAAGTAAAAAGGGACACAGGTTAGGGAAGTTCTCAAAAATAAGATATCAGAAATACATCTGAATCCTATTCTAATGAGACAAAGTAAAAATCAGCTCAGAATAATAGTTATGGATGCATAGTGTTATATACTGGGTTCGATGCTTGATTGACGAGACGAGGTGAGTGAGTTCAGCAAGAATCATTCTTTATTTGTTGCAGAAACTGAATTGAGAAACATGGCTGCGAATGCAGCAATTTATACCCTGGCCTCTAGGTGGTGGCCAATAGGTTTAAAGCAACCTATTGCTGCCCAAGAGGCAGCCAATGGCGGCGCTGGAGATGGGTGGAGATGAGAAGCTGGGAGCCATTAGCCAGCTTCCCTGCTTAAGCAACCTCCCCATGTGATATTCTTAAGTAAGACAAAACCCAATACATTACACCTAGATTATTTTCAATTGAGGTAGGAGTTAAATAAGACAAATTATATCAACAAATGCCTATGGTCATGTCAAAAGAAAAATCTTCATCAGGATCCAGTCCAAGCTGGGAATAAACAAAATGGAGACTGCTTTAAAAAGAAGGTTGTGGTTTATTAAAGAGCAGAGCCAGACAGCAATGTGACTCTGGGAAAGCTGACCACATGTGGTGGGGAGTGGTGGGTTTTTATACCTTCTGGGGCTCTTGAGGTTGTTTCCTGTTCCTGTTTGAGGCTTTGTATTTCCTGTGTCATGTACTTTGAGCTGAGTCTGAGTGAGTCCTTTTGGTATTGGTGGGTTAATCCTATTATGTCCCCAAAGGCCATGTCTTTAAGAGTTTGGGTGGGGTATGTAGAATTTAGAGGTCTTTGTCTTCTTAATCTCATAGTTTCTAGCTTCTTGGCCCCAACCTTCCTGGATGGATTATTACATCTGCATTTCTAAAAGCTGGTTTCTGCTGAGTTTTTTGGTTGGGGGGAAACAGATGTTTCTGTCTTTTAAAGATCTTCTCCATTATTCCTTTGGAGAAATATATTCTGCCTTTTTAGTATTTCCCAAAATATTTCTTTCTCTGGATTCTTCCCACAATTGATTTTTGCAAAAAAAAACAAAAACAAAAGGGTAACAGCAAAATATCTTTGGCTTGCGAGTGAGAGTAAAAGCAACAAAAAATGATGGCCATGTCAATTATGCAATGAAGAAAAGGGAAGTGGTGGATCTGCTACTTAGAGAAGATAGCATTATAGTAGGTAAGGAGAGGAAGGCAGACCACTTCTACTTATTTTCAGCCTTCTTCCCAAAGTTGAACAATTGACAAAGGGAGGGACTGATAATCTAAAGTAAGTAAAGAGATGGTTAGGTTGAACTGCTACTGTGAACAAATTTAATTAGTCCCCAGTAGCAGACTAATTATTGCCAAGAGCAGATATGAGCAAGTATGACAACTTTATGACCTGTGGACTTCAACTTCCAGAATTCCAGAGCCATAAATGTAGTTGCCCACCTCTTTTCCAAGAAACTCAAAAGACTCCCACATGTTATCTTTTGAAAATATTCCCTTCTGAAAATCCATTCAGAAGACATTGAAGATGAGCATGATGAAGGGGGAATGGGAAAACACAAATGTTCTTGCTGTCTTCAAAAAGAAGGAAAGAAGAAAATATCCAGATAATACTAATATTTGAAATAGATGATTTTGCACTTGGTTTGTGAGTGTTACTTGGCAGTAAATTTGTTATGAATAGATCATGCCAAGCCACTCTGAATGCCTTTTTTGATAGCGTGATCATTTTAGTTGATTGTAATAATGTAGCAGCATGCATAGCATGTCTTGGAGTTCACAAAACATTAAATCAAAACTCCCATATAATCCTAGCTGATAAGACAGCAAAATGTGAGCTGGATTATGCTACTATTAGATGAACCTTAGGAAAAAGATTGCTTGGAAATCAGGGGGGAAAAAAAGTAAAAACTGTTTGGATGAAAAGCTGAAGGCTGGATTGCCATCTCTTGGAATGCTGTAGTTAGCAGATCCTGGAACAGGGCAAGAGATAACAGGGTGTTAAATAACCTCCAAAGTCTTCCCGTCCTGCATGTGACTCATATGCACCATTTAAATTCTTTTATAGCTTAGTTTTTCAGACTAGAGTTATTTCTGCTGAAGCTTTAAACCAAAAGTTTACTTAGTAAATTGAGGTGATGTGTGTATTTGTGTGTGTATTTGCATGTAGTAACACATTAAAGTTAAACACAAACACGGGGGTGATATACTTCCTCATTTTTTCATCATACATAACAAGAAACATCCTACAGCAATAAATGACAAAGAGAAAAGGAAAATAGATTACATGGAGGCTCTGAATGTTGCATCGTTTAATTTATGTCTCTTGGTCTCGCACAATAGACTATCACTAATGTTAGCTTCTGTTTTTTACCTATTTCTAACATAACCTATTACAGCACTACATACTTTTCTTGTTTGTTACAGTAAGAACTTCATACTGCTTTGGAATAGATACTGGCAAAACCCCTATTTTTTCTTTTTTATCCTAAGTAATAGCAAGATATTGTAATTCCTAGAATATTGGTGTGTCCCAAGATATTATTCAGAAGAGCATTTATTAAATAAGTGCCAGGGCAAATGAGAGCAGAAGCAAAACGAAACCACTAGATATTTTAATAGGTTTGCAATGTTAATCTAGACAGCACACTAAAAAGCAGAGACATCACCCTGTCAACAAAAGTGCGTATAGTCTTCCCAGTTGCAATGTATGGCAGTGAAAGATGGACCATAAGAAAGGCTGAGCACCAAAGAATTGAGGCTTTTGAACTGTGGTGCTGGAGAAGACTCCTGCGAGTCCCTTGGACTGCAAGGCGATCAAACCGGTCAGTCCTAGAGGAGATCAACCCTGACTGCTCTTTAGGTGGCCAGATCCTGAAACTCAAATACTTTGGCCACCTAATGAGAAGGACTCACTGGAGAAGAGCCTAATGCTGGGAAAGATTGAGGGCAATAGAAGAAGGGGACGACAGAGAATGAGGTGGCTGAAGCAGTAGGCGTGAGCTTAAAAGGACTCCAGAAGATGGTAGAGGACAGGAAGGCCTGGAGGAACGTTGTCCATAGGGTCGCGATGGGTCGGACACGACTTCGCAACTAACAACAACAACAAATGTTATATAGTATGCATGCAATATTTTTGATCCATATTGCTACTAAAAAGCATGTGTGCATTTTTTAACAAATGCACAATTAACATAAACCAATACAGAGAGTGAGTGCAGGAGATCCTAACATCCTAGATTCACATCAGTGGTAAATATCTATGGGGATAGCTAGTCAGGGAGAAACTTCGGCTTTGTTTCTTATAGTTCCAGATCTGAATTTCTAATTTGCATACCTGTAGAAAGCTATGTTAAAATTATCTCTGCTTTTTTTGGAAGCTTGGCATTCCTGAAGCCTATATATAAGCAATGGTCCTATAATTCTTTCTGAACTGTTTAAAGATGTATGGCAAGTTAATTGTATATTTTTCTTTGAAGGATGGAGAGCCTGACCAAGCCTCCCACATTCCAGAACTCTGAGCACAAGTCAACTATCCAATTTTTTTTAATCCAATAATCCAAAAATATTTTGAAAGCTAGTAATAGGTGGTGGTTAAGGAACTGGATTCAGATCCCAAAGGTGCTTTTTCATGAGGCAATTGGACTTTCTTTTTTCTCTTTGAAGATGTTTCATTTCTCATCCAAGGAGCTTCTTTAGCTCTGACTGGATGGTGATGAATGGAAGGATTTATATTCCTTGCAGAATTTGCATTCTTTTAGAGAGTCATTGATGCCACCTGCAGGCTTATCTGTGTCATCAGGGTCACCTGAGTAGTGCAAATGGGTATGGAGCCTTCTTGGAACTGCTGAAGGAACGGTGTTGTAGACTGAAGATAGATGATGTCACATCCCTCCCCCTCTGTTGAGAGAAGGTGGTTTAGTTTTGACATAGATGGTCTCTTTGACCTCTCTTCCAAATCAACGGTCCTCTCTGCCCAAAATGTGGACTTTGAATTCAGAAGACTGTGGTCCTAGTCTGTCCTCAGAAAGATCCAGGTTCAAGTTCATCTTCAGTCAGGGATACCCATTGAGTAAATCTGAGTCCATCAATTATCTCTCAGCCTAACCTGGGAGAGAAGCATTTTATCATGAGAAAAATGAAAGGCTTTCTCTATTTGTCAAGGAACTGAGGCTACAGAGATAATCCCATTGTTGGAAGAATAGATAACATGGTTTCTAGTATAGAAACAAAGTTTCAGGTAGTGAATTAGTGAAATGGTAGATGATATCCATCATGTACCACTGACCATCTTGTTCTATGCTTTGACGCAAACCCATTATAAGGAAGCAAAGAAATGGTTGAGGCAGACCCTATATACAGGTAAGACTAAAGTTGTTAGCAGTCCAACTGGTATTTTATTGAAATAACAAAATTATCATCTGTTGTTAAGCTTGAGACAGCATTTTTGCAACTACAGTGAAGTGGCTGTTGGTTCTGCTGTTGGTGTCATATCTCTCTGGTGTCACAGGACCTTTCTCAGGGCCAGCCTTAAAGGAAAGTACTGTTGAATGAGATGTTGTAGGAAACCTTGTACACCAGACATGTCAAACACAAGGCCCGGGGGCCAGATCCGGCCCGCGAAGTGGTTTCATGTGGCCCGCGAAGCCATCCTGGAAACAGTGAGGGAACGGCCCCCACTGCCTTGGCCCTGGCCCAGAGATCCTCCTTCTGCCAGAGACCCTCAGATCTGTCCCACTCCTGCCCAGGCCCCCGTAGGCACCCTTGATGCGAACGATGTAGAGCTGGCCACGCCCACCCAGTAGGCCATATGCACTCTAGCCACGCCCACCCAGTAGGCCACGCCCACCCTGGTCATACCCACCCGGCCCCTTGAGGAGAACCGCAATGCTGATGCGGCCCTCAATGAAATTGAGTTTGACACCCCTGTTGTACACAGACCAGGCAGAAGAAGAACAGCAGCACCTATGTGTTTTGTCAGAGATAATCAAATATCTTAGATCCTGGCCAAGGCATAACACCACATGCACAAACACATTACCTAAGAGGCTTGGAGCTGCTGATACTGTATATCTGCTTAGCAGCTGAGAAACCACCACATATTTTTCCAGGTCTATGTACTTTTTCCCCATAATAGCTTACTGTTTGTTTCTTTGTTTATATCCCACTTTTATTTTTCCACAAATTCAAGACGGCAAACATTTCCAATATACCTTCCTGCTCTTATTTTCCCCACGACAGCAATGTTATCTGGGAAGAGTTTGATTCTGTGACCCCTGATGAAGTGGACAGGATTATGAGGAGGCTGAGCTCCTCCACATGTTTGTTGGACCCGTGCCCTTCCTGGCTGGTTTATGCAGCTAGGGAGAGGACACGAGGCTGGCTCCAGGCGGTTATATCTGCTTCTCTGAGTGAGGGTTATTTCCCCACCGTCTTGAAGGAGGCGGTGGTGAGACCTCTCCTGAAGAAGCCTGCCCTGGACCCAGCCGTTTTGAACAACTTTCGTCCAGTCTCCAACCTTCGCTTTCTTGCGAAGGTTGTTGAGAGTGTGGTGGCGCATCAGCTCCCTCTGGTCCTGGATGAAGCGGATTATCTGGACCCCTACCAATCGGGTTTCAGGCCCGGGTACAGCACGGAGACGGCATTGGTCGCTCTGGTGAATGATCTCTGGAGGGCGCGGGATAGGGGATATTCCTCTGTCCTAGTCCTATTAGACCTCTCAGCGGCTTTCGATACCATCGACCATGGTATCTTGCTGCGGCGTCTCAGGGGATTGGGAGTGGGAGGCACAGTTCTTCAGTGGTTCTCCTCCTATCTCCTGGGACGCTCGCAGTCGGTGTTGGCAGGGGGGCAGAGATCGGCCCCTAGGTCTCTCGTTTGTGGAGTTCCGCAGGGGTCGGTTCTCTCGCCTCTCCTGTTCAACATCTATATGAAACCGCTGGGTGAGATCATTCGTGGTTTTGGAGTTGGGTATCATCAGTATGCCGATGATACCCAACTTTTCTTTTCGACCCCAAACCACCCCAGTGATGCCCTCGCCGTGATGTCCCGTTGCCTGGAGGCGGTTCGGGTCTGGATGGGGAGGAACAGACTTCAACTCAACCCTGACAAGACTGAGTGGCTGTGCATTCCGGCATCCCGGGACATTCAAAATGTTCCATCTCTTTCTATGGGGGGTGAGCTCTTACCCCCCGTGGATAGGGCTCGCAACTTGGGAGTCCTCCTAGATTCACGGCTTACCCTGGAAGATCATATAGTGGCCGTGACTAGGGGGGCTTTCGCCCAGGTTCGCCTGGTGCGCCAGTTGCGGCCCTATCTGAACCGGGATGCCCTGTGTACGGTCACTCATGCGCTCGTGACCTCTCGCCTTGATTACTGTAATGCTCTCTACATGGGGCTTCCCTTGAAGACCACTCGGAGGCTCCAACTGGTACAGAATGCGGCCGCGAGAGTTGTCTTGGGAGTTTCCCGGTACTCCCATGTTACACCTTTGCTCCGCGAGCTGCATTGGTTACCAGTTGTCTTTCGGGTGAGGTTCAAGGTGTTGGTTACGATCTTTAAGGCCCTACATGGCATGGGTCCGGGATACCTCAGGGACCACCTGCTGCCGGCATCGACTCCCCTCCGCCCTGTGCGTTCCCACAGAGAGGGCCTCCTCAGGGTGCCGCCAGTCAGGGAATGTCGACTGGTGGCCCCCAGGGGGAGGGCCTTCTCTGTGGCTGCTCCGGCATTATGGAATCAACTGCCGGTGGAGCTCCGGATGGCACCAGACCTCCGAACTTTCCGTCGGGGCCTGAAGACCCACCTGTTCGAATTAGCTGGTCTGGCCTGATGGGGGATTATGGGTTTTTAATTGTTTTTTAAATTTGTATTACTGTTTTTAATTGGGCATGGGTTTAATCCTTTTTTAATTTTTGTATTGTCTTTCTTTTTATATATGCCCTGTGAACCGCCCTGAGTCCCTACCAAGGAGAAGGGCGGTATATAAATCAAATAAACTATAAACTATAAACTAAACTATAAACCCTGTAAGGGGAATTGCTCTGAGAGAGAATGACTGGCCCAGGGTTATCCAGCTGGCTTTCATGGCAATGGTGGGACTGGAACTCATGGTCTCCCACTGTCTAGCCTGGTGACATAACCACTAGGTCAAACTGGATCTCTAATATATCTAATAATTATAGATTATAGATAATTAACAATATAATATAATATAATAAATATAATATAATAATATAATAAATATAATATAATAAATATAATAAATATAATATAATATCATATCATATCATATCATATCATATCATATCATATCATCATATCATCATATCATATCATATATATATAATATAATATAATAATATAATATAATATAATAAATAATAATATAATATAATATAATATAATATAATATAATATAATATAATATAATATAATATAATAAATATAATATAATATAATATAATATAATATAATATAATATAATATAATATAATATAATATAATATAATATAATATAATAAATATTCATTATCTAACAATAGCAAAAATATTATTTCCTGAGGTATAGGATAGACTGTTTCTTTGCAAAAGTTTAATTGATAATACATTTGGCAAGAGGAGGAAATTTTGGTTAGGATTGTACATTTTTAGCTAGTCCTAACCTTATGAACAGGATTAGTCAGGAACCTGTAAATTTTCTATTAGCAATATGTTTTAAAAAACATGAACAAACTTTCAAACCTGCCAGCTTTACTGCCTCAGAAGTATGAGTCGGGAAAGCTGTTCTGTTTGATATTTTTGAACATGTTGTTCATCTCTAAATTTGATTGCCATGTTCCTGCTTTCTATAATTGGTTTGATTTGTATTTTTGTAGTCCAATGCTACAAAACATTGTTCAATCATTCTTTAAGAGTTAAGTCTGACAGTTGTCCTATATCATTTATTCACTCTTGAGTAATACTATGGCAGTGTCAATAGTACATGGGCAGTGAACCTTTATAAAAGGAAAAAAAGTGTGATATCTTAAAAATGCAGAATCTCTTCAGTAGAAATTATTGTTAAAAGCAATACATTCTAAGAATTCTCCCTTGTTTGAAGATTACAATAAGTCCAGGGAACTGCACTTTGTATTTGCTAGTTTCATTCTGAAATTTAATTAGGTATTTGTTTTTCCTGTGTCCTGAATCTTTTGAATTGTTTTGTCTCAAGTCTCAGTGGGTGGATGTTGAGGGAAAATTTTTCACTGTCAGTTTCCAAAGCAGATGTTTTTCTTCAACCGTTTGTTGAGACAATCATGCAACATGGAGACTTTTTCTCTTAAAGAGCAACATATAAATAGTGCCTGTCTTTCCTCCACTGGAACTGCTGAGTAATCCTAACAGTCGGCCTAAAGTTAATCATTATAGAAATTCAGACCAAACCTGGCCCTAGCTCTATGTTTGTTCCATTTTTTTAGGAACGAGATGAGCTAGAGTTCATATGAACAAAGAGGATGAATAACTATGTTATTCCCCTCTGCCAGCCCCATACAAAACCATGTTTTTTGTGTTTCTGTTTGTAGAAAATACTTGGCATATACGTGAGAAAGCCTCCAATGAGGAACATTGAAGTTAAGTAATCTTAAACTAAATTAAATGGGTTGCTTTTTTCATGGAGAGGCAATAATTAACTCTGTATAGTTCCCTAATGCTTGAAGTGATGACTGATTATAGCCAGGTACTGTCAATCCCTTACCTGACTTTTTTACATGGTTGATAAATGAAGCACGCAGCAATGATGTATAAACCTCTAGATTCTGCACTGTGAGAAAGCACATAAATGAGGAAGTGTGCAAACATCTGGCTGCTGTTACAGGAACGTCATCTATAACCAGTACAGAGGCATAAGGTACAATTCTGCAGAACAGTAAAAGGCTAAATCTTAAAGCACCAGTGACAGGATAAATCTGATTTCCTTTCTTCCATGAATCCACTGCAGGCATCTTTCTTGGTAGATGAGGAGATTTTCTGGAAAATAGCCCAGATCCATAAAAAAGTAGCAGCCTTCCTGATGCCATTAACATCCAAAGCCAGTCAAGAGACTGATGTTTGCTGAGTCCCCAAGAACCTCAACTCTGTTCACCTACAGAAAGTCTGCAACCAGTTTCCAAAAACAGCCATCTGGTTACCTCAGAAAACAGCCCCCACAATGTTACATTTCCATGGTGTGGGCTAGGCACAGGCAAAATATCTATAACCATGAAGATCCCATGGGCAGTTCTATCTAATTCTATCTATTCCATTCAAAATTCCATGATTTTTAGCTGTTATCACCATTGGTGCTAAAATGCAAATTTGTTATATGAAGAAGAATTTCCTTTGAGGCATGCAAAGGACATGGTTCACCCATTCACTTACGTAAGGGACAGATAATCTTTCGGTGATTAGAAATATTGTTTGATGTGTATTTCAGGCAAAGAGTTTGCAAGTAGGGAAGTGGTAATGGAAAGCTAGAGAGATAGTGATTTTCTTTCCTCTCCCCTCCACCACCTTTGCCTGTGGGAAGAGTTTTCTGTTGTTGTTTTTTATATCATGCTAAACTTGTTCAATCCTTAAACTACTGTTGTTTTAGGTTTCCTGCATTATAATAGCATGAAATCAAACTTTTCAGAGGGTCATGTGGCCCCAGTCCAATTTACATCTCCAGCTTAGGGTTATGAAAGAGTATATAATACTCAAATGAAAAACAAATATCTCTCAGACAAACCATTTTGTGTTTTTTAAATTAAAAAAAAATAGTATAAAAAAATCTTATGTAAACGTATGTCACAGAAGTAACATGAGATAGGTATATCCATCTGCTATCTGCACCTGAAAATCATATGAACAATAATAGCAATAACTGCAGACGTTGCTCCCAACAGATAAGGGAAGTTTTATTTTTATTTTTTGCATCAAATAGATACAGAATGAAGGTCTCTTCCTATGGCTTTCAAGTAGAAGGCTTAAAGAAGATGTGGTGAGCCTTCACACCCACCCAAGTTGCATAAAAGTGCCTTGGGTGAGTTATATTCAACTCTATATTAGTGCCACCTTGTCAAATGGAAATTATATCCATAGACTAATACAAACTTTAAGAATGTCTGGTGAATTCAGCAGTTTCTAGTGAAAGAAAGAAGGGAATCTCCTGTCAGGGCTGTGTGGCAAAATTTAACTCTGTATTACTTATCTGCAAAGACAAAAGCAATTACAATTTTAATTGGAGGATGAGTGTGCTGGACCAGATTATAGCTAATTTAGGAATTAAGAACTGTGTTAGAGTATTTAGCATTTACAGGTTAATGCTGTTTCCTAAAGAGATGGCTTCTGGGAAATGTAGTCTAGTTGTTAGTAAATCCTATAGCTTATCTAGACAGTGGGAGGAGTTAAAAGTTTATTGCAGGACATCCTGGCTATGTGCCAGGGTGGAAAAGCCTTTGTCTGATTCAACCATGCTGCACGCATCGATCAGCATCTGTAACCACGCATAGCTGAGATGAGGAATTATCCCTTTTTACCTATGAAAATGGACAGATATGATTGTGATCGGATGAATCTACTGCAAAATAAGTCTCTGCTTAGAATCCTTGGACAATAAATATTTGTTTAAACCCATTTCATTGAGTTATACTTTCTGGATTCTGGAGCTACAAAAGCATCTTGGTTCTGGGAGCCAGATCCATGGACTAATACAAACTTTAAGAATGTCTGGTGAATTCAGCAGTTTCTAGTGGAAGAAAGAAGGGAATCTCCTATCAGGGCTACATGGCAAAATTTCACTCTGTATTACTTATCTGCAAAGGCAAAAGCAATTACAATTTGAGTTGGAGGATGAGGGATAGAATCACCCAAATGACCCAAATTGTGTCATTTGCACAATGAAGCTCCAACGTATTTCTTCACGGTTTGTATCAGATATCTATGAGCTATAAATTTGTTGTTGGGATGGTGCTGTCTTTTATTTGTGAAACTTTGAAGGACTTATCTGAGAATTGCTCTTTGAAATGCCATTCTTGTGGCTAATAGCATGTTTAATTCAAAGTTAAACCTGGTAATGATTCAGAAAGGAGAGAAAACATCTTCCAGTTTGGCTCAGATATGAACAATACTGAAGAATTAAACTTGGGTATTTATTTCAAAACCACTCCCCCTCCCAAAATAATAATAATAATAATAATAATAATAATAATAATAATAATAATAATAATAATAATAATAATAATAATATTCTAGCTGTTCAGGCTTTGTAATCCCAACATAAAGTACGAAAGAGTATAACTCAAAGACAACCATTTCATAATAAATATCAGAATAAATAAAATAGAATTATACTGGTGTAGAAAGGATGCTATATCATCCAACTGGAAAGAGGTCTTTACCAGTTTCATGCTGACAGTACATATCATCTGCTTATCTGGATTCTGTTATGTACAGATTGTCTTTTTCTTTTTTTACATTTAGCCTTAACAAAGAATTTTCTTTGCATCTCTTTCATTCTGAAAGTTTAGATTAACTAGACATTGTTTTGTCCTATTTTTAACATGATGGATGATGAATGCACGTGTTCATTATTTAGCCATTGCTCTGGAGGCTACCAGTGTGTACACCAGGTAGCACAGAGTGAATTAAAAACAAACAAACCTGTCAGTCACTTGTTCCTATCAAACTACAGTATTTTCCAAATTCAAAGGAAGAGAAGCTAGCAACAATGTTTTTTGAAAGTATGGGAGAGGCAAATATTGGAAAAGCAGTATCTCGTTTCCAATTCTGATTTTGAGAACTTGAAAAACTTCCCTCCCATGACTGCTATGAACAAACAGTTAAGTATGCATGAGGTAAACATGCATATTTTTAATGACAGCATATTAAAAAAATAAACAAATTATTACTCAAGGATCAAAATCAGTAACTTTCATATGAGTATTTCCATATGTCTATGGACTAATACAAGCTTTAACAGGACCTGAAAATGTCATTGAAAATGTCATTATGTTTGACAGGCTATTGATCCTAATTATTGATGTGGATGGAAAAGTGTACAAAAGAACTCAGGGACTTCTGGACTGTCTCAAATTATGAATGATATATATCTAAAGCAGTGGTAGGTAATGGCATGCCTCCCAGATGGTTTGATCATCAACTCCCATCATCCCCAGTCAGAATGGCCATTGTTAAGGGATAATGAGTTCAAATGTATCACATCTGGAAGATGTTGGGTAACACATCTGGAAGGTTTTAGGTTGTCAGCTTGATCTAAGCAGATGTATGAATAATTGGAATCATCATCTTAATCCTTCCAGGTCTTCTAGCTGCTTCTCCTTGTTGCCACTGTTTTATGACTTGCCCCTTTGAATTTTACCTCAAATGTGTATTTGATTAGAAATCTAGAAGTATTGCAAATGCCTCATTTACTTGGGAAATGTCACAAAAAGCTATGTGTCGAATAATTATAGAAACATTATTATTGAGCTATTGTGTTGTAAACAGTCAAGATTTCCAGTGATTTGATTGACTTTGATCTGAATGCAATTCTCTGGATTATTTGTTATGCATGCCTGAAATATGATTGCATAAACTTTTTATTAAAGATTAATAAAATATATTTAAAAATATCCCCTGAGGATTCTTTGGAGGAGAAGTATTTGTTTTTGAGAAAGCCAGCAGCAGAAGGCACCACTAAACCTACTCTTATGGCAATGTTTTATTGTGGATTTTTTCCCTGTTAGGTTTGTGACCCAACATTTGTAGTGTTGTTATGTAATTCTTCCTTTGTTCTTTATGTCTTTAAGCAGCTTGTGGCATTTTAGTATAGCAGGAAATCAATTTTTACTTGATGCATCGACTCATTTAAGGAGGTTAGAGAAATTAAAAGCTGACTGCCAACTATTCAGCTAATCTGGGCAAAATTACCAGCATGTACTACTAGCAGTAACACACTTCTACCAGGGGCAAAGCCTTAGTGATCTTTTAACCAATCCAATTGTGCAGCATGACAAAATATCAGAACAGTTTGTACTCTGTCTTTTGACTGAAAATAATATCAGTTTTTTGTTTGTTAATAATAATGATGAGTTCATGTTATACCATGAATTTCAGGCCACTCAATTATCTGGGCCAATGTTCCTTCCACAGCTATTAAGAAAGAGAACTGAATTGTGTCAAAATTTTCCACCAGAACAAAGGTCTTTTAGAGGACAGATGAGCCTTAGATGCATTGACAAATGCCAAAGAATTCAATCTGATTTCATAGAAGTACCTTTAGGTCTAGGTCACTGAAGCTATTTCATACAGAAGAGAGTCTTTCAAGAGCATGCAAATTGCAAGTGGATTTCATTGTCTCCTCTCCCCCCACAAGGGCTGATCATTGCTAGTACACATGACAGGGCAACAACCTTCAGCAATACATTTACTATGGCACAAAGTTCCTGCTATACTTGTCTGATTGTACAGGCAGTACTCTCGCTCCATTCATGCTTCACTATGACAGTGCTAAAACAGCTTTGGAAGGCCCTGACATCTTGATAAAGCTTTGCCAGCCAATGCCAAAGGACAATTGGTGATAGTACATACTCCCTTTCTGTCTCTCTTTAATTCCTCTCACTTGCGTGGGGCAATCAGCAGAACATTATTACACTAATGTCTCAGGATGTGTATCATGGTAGCGGTAGAAAAGAAGCAAAAATGGAAAGGAATAGATGGATCGGCATGTAGTTGTATCAGCTACACTCAGAAGCAGACCAGGGACAATAGTTGGAATCGGGGCACTGCAAGGAAAGAGGTGAGAATAGTTCAGCTTCAGATATTCTAAAATGTGCTTTCACTGCTGTGACTATAGGTCTGTGGGAGAACATATTAGAGAAGACATGTCAAACTAATGATGTCATGTGACATTGCATGACGTATCGGAATTTTTCCCCCATTGCCGGCAATGGGATGGGTACGGTTTCCTCGTGATGCATCCAGCCTGCAGGCTGGCAGTTTGACACCCCTGTATTAGAGTTTAATTTTTCCTGGTCCAGCAGGTGACAGTTTAAAAGCAGGACTTTTCAGGAAAGTATTTTCAATACCACTAATAGGTTGGCAACTGCTTGCCCCTTCTTTTCCTCCTTGACATGGGAATATTGATCTCTCAAGGCCCTGGAAGTTAAGGCTTGAACTTAAAAAAAAAACATTATTCTTGAAGACTCTGTATGTGATTACTGCAATTTTGAAAGAAATTGATGAGTCTACCCAAAGATTTGTTTGTTTCACTGGTGTGTGTGTGTGTGTGATATGGAATTATCAATCTCCCAGGAGATAATAGACCTCACCCTTCACCAAATCCAGATGTTCAGTAGGGCATAAGAGGATAATGATACAATGTGTGAGATTTTACCCACTTCCCAACCATTTCCCACCATACCATTCAAGGAACAATTGGTGGTTCTTGCATGCTAGGCACTAAGTAGGAAAGGAAAGAAAATTAGGGCATTCATGAATTGTTGTCCTGAATCTCCACTTATTACATGTGTATGGACAACACCATTCTCTGGCCTCCTTATTGTGTATCTAAAGCTTGGCCATGGGAGCAGTGCAAATTAGGTTGACCTACTTTTCTGCTGCCTCAAGGATGGGAGGAATACACGTTAACATGTCTGTGGGAAAGTGCCCAAAGTGTGAAGAACAGTGAACAAAAGAAAATAAATGCCATATATAATAAAAAAGCAAAGGGAAACTAACTCAACCCAGTTTATATTAATACCGTTCACCGTACTTCTCTTTCTAGTCTTATAAACTTCTCCTTGCTTCCACCCTATCTGCACGCTGATTCATATATTGCCTTTTCTCTTTAAAGATATTACCTTTTGTTGTTTGATGATCTCATCAGCTCAATTCAATCATGATTTTCTTGGTTTTTCCCTGAATCTTTCCCACTCTTTTTTCATACAATTGTTTTGCAATTTAACTCTACTGTAATTAATTATCTTTTCCTATGTAAACCAAGGTGCCTGAGAACACTTCTTTTGTACTAGTTACTCACTTTAGTATTCGTTACACATTCATTCATTAACCATTCATTCTTGACTCTATATTATCATCTTTTACTACATAATCACACCTTAAATGGGCAGAAACGCTTTCTTATACAGAATCATTTTCTACTGATACAGAAATGCATTTAGATCAGGGGCTTTGCTTAGCACCCTTGCTTCTCACAATTTATGATCCATGAAGTGGCTTGAGAATAATTCCATATTCTCCTGGAGCTTTAAGCTACACTGGGTCATATATGAAGATTTTTCTTTTAAATGCAACAAAATTTTTGGAAAAAAGAGCCTTGGTGGAACAGTGGGCTAATGCCTCCTTAAGTAACACCAGCTGCCTGCAATTAGTGCAGGTTCGAGTCCCACCAGGCTCAAGGTTGACTCAGCCTTCCATCCTTCCGAGGGAGGTAAAATGAGGACCCAAATTGTTGGGGGCAATTAAGCTGACTTTGTAATAATGCCACTTGGGGGGGAAAGCCCTAATAAGCAGGCATATACATAGAATGAAGGCTATTGCTAAGCACATTGATTTGTGCTTTAGATTGTAAGATGCCCTGAGTCTTCGGAGAAGGGCGGGATATAAATGGGATTAAAAAAAAAAAACCTCAAATGCAAAAGAGTATCTATCTATCTATCTATCTATCTATCTATCTATCTATCTATCTATCTATCTATCTATCTATCTATCTATCTATATCTAACTAATCTATCTCTATTTATTTTCTTATCTCTTAACCACCCATCTCCTTCAGAGAGGGGTTTTTTAGTTCCTACATTCAGGAAAAATCATGGATAGGATACTATAGATCAGTTGTTGTTGTTGTTTTTCAACTCCAGTCTTAGGTCATACTGTGGGATTTGTTTTCAAATTGTCTGTGGGCTTAGCATCTCTACATGTAAATTTCTGATTATAATTTGTTCTGTCTTGCTTGGAATGTAAAATGTTACTCTGTTGTGAGCAAAGCAAAAAAAAAAAGAAAAATATCTATACTATAGGAATAAAATAAATTGAAACTTAATAACTATCAAATCTTTCCTGGTGAAGCATACATAGATAAACACACCATCTCCATCAAACTAATTATTTCAATTTTTATTAAAACAGAAATGCACATAGGAGTTAATTTTTAAAAATTGGTTGACTTTATAGAATAGGTTCATCTAAATTAATGGCTTAAAATGAGTTGTTTATAGCTTACTGTAAAAAAATTATAAGGTTATTTCATTTAATAAACAAAACGTGTTAATTCTTTAATCATATAATTCACAGCATTCTGTTACAGAGCTATATGTAGTGAGATTTTTGCTGTGGCTGTTGTTCAAAGAAAACATATGTATAAAAAGCAGAATGCAGTACAGCATGTTAAAAAATGAAAGGATTAGAGATGAGTGTCTGCTATAGGTATTCTTCTAAGTTCAACAATTTGGGAATTAGCTATTGTACTTCCATCCAGGCTGCCATGACATGACTCAGTATCACTGATGTTGAGGCCAGCACCTAGAACATACAAAGAAAGGCAGAATATTTGAGAGATCTGAAAATGAGGCTATATCTTCCATAGAATATGCTATGATGATGATGATGATGATATCAGCTTCCCGGTTTAATCATTCTGACTGGACATATTATTCAAAATTTAGTCATATCAGAATTATGCGGCTAGCTTATAAAATTTCTGGCTAAACTCTTTACAGAAGATTCCTCCAACTTAAAACATCGACTTAGACCAAATAAATTGTTTCTAGTTCACATGTAAATTCTCATTCTTTCTTAACTATCATTTACATTACTGAATTTGATCCATAAACCACAGTTACAGATATTACAGTAAGTGTGCAATTTTATGTTTTTAATTCTACTACTGCAATATTGCCTTCATTATATTTAAGGACTTAAGCAGACTATGTTATGGTTAAGGTTTGCAAACCTCCAGAACTCTGTTAAATATTTTATTTTTTTACTGGTCATTCAGATTTTATATCCTAGCTCCAGTCATTCTTTATATGAATGTTCTCTCTCTCTCTCTCTCTCTCTCTCTCTCTCTCTCTCTCTCTCTCTCTCTCTCTCTCTCTCTCTCTCTCTCTCTCTCTCTCTCTCACACACACACACACACACACACACACACACACACACACATTCGGACATACTGCATTCTATTTCTTCATGTAACGTCTATGCTTCATGTCCCTTAAGAGTTATTATTCTATATTTTCATGAAACTATATGTCTTTAAAAGACTACACATTACTAAATATGCATGCAAATCTCCAAGGTATGAAAAAAAAACTAAGCATGATGACTGTTTCTTTTGGTTCTTTCTGTGCACCTCTCCAATTGCTAGTAGAGTTCCTCACAAAGGTCTACATGATGAGGGACAGGACCTCCATGCATCAATGGCAATCACAGATTACAATTATGCTACATTAGAAAGCTTGACTTTAGTCTGTATTAGGTGGGCAGATTTCCTGAACCAATATTACATCAAGATTGGTAGGGATATCAGTGTAATGCCTCTATATTTTCTTCATAGAGGTATAGTTCTTCTGGCAAAGCTTTTTAGGATGATGGAATAAGCGTTTTTAGCATAGTCTGAATTCTTACTGAACAAAAAAAGGTGGAAAAGCTTCTCTTCTCCACCTCCACATTATCTCTTCTTCTAGTGGCACCAACTGATTGCTTTGCCTGAGTGAACATACTGTGCTTTTGGTCTTAGGACAAGTAGATAAAGCATTTTAAAACTGCCCAACCCCTACTTAGACATTTCAAGACTTGCAAATCCTATTTAGGCAGAAGTGCAGAACTGCATGCAAGCGTAATTAAACATGGTAATGTCAAAAGAGATTAATTCCAGACATTATTTGCCAGTAAAACCAGCTACAAATAAGCAAGGGCTGCAAAGATTCAATGGACTAGGCAAAATTATTTCTGCTGTAAATGCATAGATTTCAAAGGAGCTATACCAGCAATAAACCTGGCTCACTGTATTTGGACTATGCTATATATGCAGGAAACCAAATGCTACTACTTGTTAACTACCAATTAATAAAACACATAAGACAGAAAATGTGGCGTATTAAGTTGCTTTGTTATACATGAACCTGGATTATTTGTCTGTTTTTAATTCTAAAATACAGCAGCTGACATTTAATTTAATTTTAATTTATTAATATTTCTATACCGCCCTTCTCCCGAAGGACTCAGGGCGGTGTACAGGGCAAGAATAAAACACAAAGCTACAAAAATTAAAAAGTAATTAAATACATGCCCAACAATAAATACATTAATAAAACCCCAATAAAATGATAGTAAAACCCCACCAATCCCCCCTCAGGCCAGGCCGGCTTGTTCGAACAGGTATGTTTTCAGATCGCGGCGAAAGGAGCGAAGATCGGGCGCCGTCCGGAGCTCAACCGGTAACTGGTTCCATAGCTCCGGGGCGCCCACAGAGAAAGACCTCCCCCTGGGGGCCACCAATCTACATTCTCTGACCGGTGGCACCCTGAGGAGGCCCTCTCTGTGGGAACGCACAGGGCGGAGGGAAGTTGACGCCGGCAGCAGGTGTTCCCCGAGGTACTCCGGACCCCTGCCATGTAGGGCTTTAAACACCATGACTAGTACCTTGAATCTCACCCGGAAGACAACTGGCAACCAATGCAGCTCACGGAGCAGAGGTGTAACATGGGAGTATCGGGAAACTCCCAACACAACTCTCGCGGCTGCATTCTGTGCCAGTTGGAGCTTCCGGGTGGTCCTCAAGGGCAGCCCCATGTAGAGAGCGTTGCAGTAGTCTAGTCGAGAGGTCACGAGAGCGTGAGTGACTGTGCATAGATCATCCCGGCTTAGATAGGGCCGCAACTGGCGCACCAGGCGAACCTGGGCGAAAGCATGACCAAATTACAATATTCTCCATGCCATCAAAGGACTTAAAGATGCTTTAAAAGATGGATTCCTATAGTTTTTGTTAGTGTTCCTTTTTTCAATCTTTTCTTCCTTCACAGTTGTTTAGTCAGAAGGAAAAAGGAGTTGGTGGTTGAAGACCCAGGAAGATTAAAATGGAAGATGATTATGAAATTTGGGTCCCTTCTAAAAATCTGTCAGTGAGGGAGGTTGATCTAAACAGTAGTTCGAGGGTAGAGAATTTAAATCCTGAAGCAGTGAATTAACTTCTAATTTCTAAAATCAAGTATCACTGCACACAACTCTTTCCTAGAGCATAAGTCCCTTCTGTTCTTTGACTCACTTTCACCATTAAAGAAACAGCACAGAAAGCCAAATGGATTGTCCTGCTGTTTCCTAATTTACAGTATACATGTGTGGTTTTGTTGTGTTGCTGATTGTTTAAACAAATAACCTATTAAGATTATTGCTTTGCTAAAATCCAAATTACAACATGACTATACTTTTTCTTGCCGTGAATGAATTTTTAAAGATTTGATAATCTTCTTTTGGAACAAAACTAGAGACGCGGTGGCTCAGTGGGTTAGGACACTGAGCTTGTCGATCAGAAGGTCGGCAGTTTGGCGGGTTGAATCCCGAGTGCCGCGTAACAGAGTGAGCACCTGTTACTCGTCCCAGCTTCTGCCAACCTAGCAGTTCAAAAGCACGTAAAAATGCAAGTAGAAAAATAGGGACCACTACGGTAACAGCGTTCCGTGCGCCTTTGGCGTCTAGTCATGCTGGCCACATGACCACGGAGATGTCCTTGGACAAGCGCTGGCTCTTCGGCTTTGAAACGGAGATGAGCACCGGCCCCTAGAGTCAGAAACGACTAGCACGCATGTGCGGGGGAAACTTTACCTTTACCTTTATAAAGTCCTCTATGGAAGAACAACTGAAAACTGCACAGACCATTTAAACTTTTATCTAGAAGTGTTTACCACAAGATAGTTAAGAGTTCTTAGGGGCAGCATGTTCTCAAATTAAAGCAATGAGGCCCTGTAAGACTTTGTAATGACTTCACACTGGGACTGTGATTATTGAGAAAATGTTGCCTGTACATTTTCAGCACTAATGCTAAAGTTGATATCTCATGCTCTCTTGTTAAAAACAGCTATTTTATCAACTGAGTCCAGCTTGCAGTCAAAAAAGAAAACTCTTGAGATACATGTTTAACATTGCTTTCCAGCCTAACCAGGAATTATAAATCTGAAGTATGTTTACGATCTTCTGGGCTTGCAAAATCAGTGTGGTGGTATCTACTACTGCAGAGGGTAAATGGATATTAAGTCTCATCTCGCCTTTTTGACATGTTTAAAAACCTATATTATATTATAGGTTTTTTCCTCACCTGTTTGATGTTTACACACACTCAACAAGATTTTTTTTATGGCCAACATAAACAATTAACTGTTATTTTCATTTTGGTAGCTTTAGCGTCATATAATATTTCTTTCAAACAGTAACTAATTTTAGTTATTTATTTATTTTGGTCTAACAAGGGAATGAAACAGTATAGTTGAGCTGTGAAAGTGTCATGAATAAACAAGGACCTATCTGAATTTACTCTAAGAATGCCAATGAAACCAAATGCAGCTTATGGCTCAAAGGTCTCCCAGCTGCCTGTTTGCCTAAGAAACTCACAGTACTTGTAAAGCAGGTTTAAGATGAATTTAGATAGCCAATCTAGTCTTTCTGCCTATGTGACACAAAGCACTTAGAAATATTTCTTCAGGGCATTCATAGTTTGACCTTAGTTCAATTAGAACTTTTTTTAAAAAAAAATTACATAACTTGGCACTTCCCCTTTTCACACAATAAACACACATACATATATATTTGGGTCACTTTATGCCTTGCTAAGCAGTATTACAGTCATATCATTTGCTGCCATGTTTCACTGCGCAACTATCAATCTTCCAAACAAATAAGTCTGAGAAATTGTTATGCTACTTTGTGATCCATGCAAAACATATTCGGGCTTGGCTTGTATTCTGTTACGTGTAACCAGGATGTATATAAACTAGAAATACAAGTGCTCTTTTGAAGTCAGTAATCATATTAATATTTGTAACCTTGAAAACCTGCCCTTCAAATTAAGACAGCTGTGAGGTTGGCAAATGAAGTACCCTCCAAAAGTATTAGTGGTGGCTATGGTTGATTGTGAATCAAAGTGCAAAACATCTGATGAGTGGAATGCTGACTTGTCTCTCTTCTAGGAGATCTATAGAAATCCATAAATTTCATTTTCTGCATATCCAAGAAATACCAACAGGGTCTTCTGTGACACAGTTTCACATTCAGTGACTGGATTTTCTCCATCTTTTACTTAGAATTCATCTTAATCTGGTTCTTGGATGACAGTCAAATTTCTTCTTCATATAGCTATGGGGAGTCTAACTCAGCAAGCTGGCATAATTGCACAGTCCATGACTGTATTTCTGATTCATCTACAATTGCTTACATATAAATGTGAAATTAGATCCATATAAATTGGACATATGGTAGCATTTCTATAGTAGCTTGTGATTTATATAAGAATAATATTTACTTTTTCACCCTAAATTTTAAACACTTACAGTAAGAATGCCCATTCTATTTCCCTGATACAGGCTAATTGTGTGTTCATTCAATTTGCCTTTTTGTTCTTTAAATAAAATGCATATATTGCTTTGATGTGAACAGTTAGCAGGAATACAAATGCAAAAAAAAATCCATATCTGATTATTTAGAAAAGAGGATATATTGTACTTACCAGTTTTTAAAGCAAATATTAAATCATCAAACTCTTGTGATTCTTCATCTGCCATCAAAGAACTGTTCCTAAATTCTCCAGCAGCTACGTAGGCACTGCCATTCTGTGGGCTTTGCTTAAAGACAGTCCTGCCCTCGGTGCCCGTTCTTGGGGATGCCCTCTCCCAGTCTGCTGGCATCTTTAGAAAAAGCATTAAGAAGCATATATTTTTAATATAGAGTGCCACAAAAATCTCTTTGCATTGTCTTCCTAATGATGTTATTGGTTCTCTAGACTAGAAGATCCCTCAAATAGCAAATAATATCATCATCATTATTTATTTAGTTAATTTGGCAACTAAGAAAATTTATTTTATTTTTATAAATATCTCGATTTAGATGCAATAGGCTCACCTCAAATATCCTGGCCCTAGCAATGTGCATGTAGTCAAACGTCAATGTTTCTTTATGCATTATGGCATTTCCCAGTGCCAAAACAGCAGGGATGGACAAAAGATTTTGCCATCTGACTCAAAGTAGCAAATGCCCATCTCCTTGTCTAAATGCAATTGGTATCTCAGTTGGCCAAATTATGCTAGGACCTGAGTTACACAAATCAGTTAGGCATTGAGAAATAAGAATTCTGGACTTCTAATGATACTTTACTTAATGGTTAAGTCAGGCCCACAAATTAAGTGGGATTAAGGTTTGATATTGCCAAAAATACCACTATCAAAGGAAGACTGTTTCTCTAAGTCTAGCCACGAATTCCTTCAGGATACACAGACTGTCTTTGATAAAATAATAATGTAGTAGA
Organism: Vipera ursinii; assembly: GCF_947247035.1. NCBI lineage: Eukaryota > Metazoa > Chordata > Lepidosauria > Squamata > Viperidae > Vipera > Vipera ursinii. The sequence goes on from NC_139513.1 coordinate 255,143,823, forward strand.
TATACAAGATGAAGGTTACTTTCTTTGTGAAACAAAAATAAGAAACTACAGACACAGAAAATATGGAATGCATAACTGATATCAAACTGGCCTTGGATTTATGTATATCTTACTGTGGACTCTGCGACACCACAACAGATGTTCAAAGAAAAAGAGTCAGAGTTGTCAACATTACAGTAGCAGCAACTACAAGGCTCCCTTATAGTCTGAGACTCTCTGGACATGTGAAGACTGGCTCTATTTCAGCCAACATTGATTGCCTGCTGAGGTGAAAGTCAAAGGCCCTCCTGCATCTCTGAACACCTCAGGAATGGTAATTAGTGTGAAGCAAGAAGAGACCCCTTTTCTGTGACAATAACCTTGTGCTGGTTTGTTGTCTAAGGAATCCTTGGGTCATCTCCTCTTCAATGGCTTTTCAGAGGATGGGTAGATCTTGCTTTCTTCTATAAAGACTACTTATTTCAGAAGGAGTGGTAATAGAATTCTTTTTAGATAATTGGATCTCCTCCCCAAGAGGAGTCCCTCCCCAACATGGCTGCTGAATGGTAAAGAGATTTTTTTCTCTCTTACTGGTAATCTGCCGATTTTGCTGCCTAAGATGGCTTTCTGGTAGTGTTGTCCCCTGAATATGAATGGGAGCACTTGGGGATGACCTAAAGACAACCTTTGGATGGTGATGGACCCATTTGGAAAGGGGATCTTAAAGATTCAAGGATCAAAGAGATATCAACTGTACAGAGGTAGAACTAACTAAACTGATTTCATACAATTCTCTGAACTTCAAGTCTGCATTTGTTTAAAATAGCAGAAACCTGACTTGGAAAACTGATTTTTCTTAGGAGGACTGGGAAAGATTAGGGAATGGATTTATTACTCTTAATTGCAAACCACTTTTATCTGGACTTTGTTGGGAAGACTGATTGTAGAAATTGAACATATTTAACTAGACAAAAACTGATAAGAAATGGTATCAAAAAACAAAATCGATCTAGGATAAATTACTCTTAACTTTTAGGATGATTTAGGATACATAAGAGGCCATGGTAAATTTTCTATGAGTTGATTACAATAAAAGTTTGTTAACAGAGGGTTTTGAAACTCTCATCTTGTCCTTTTCATTATTATTGTTCTTCATGTTAAGTATTCTGTCATTAGTATAGCATATAGATGACAGATCAATAGTTTGCAAATAGATTCATTAGTTTTTTTTAAAAAAAATGGGGGGCTGTTTCGCAAGGGGTGGAAACTCATACTGTAGCAATGTATTAATCAGTATTCAACGGGGGGGGTAATATGTGTAGATGTGTTCTTTTTTTTCTTTTCATTTTTAATGCACTTTTAAAATGTCTTGTATGCTTTGTGTATCTTTTCTTTTTGTTGTTTTAAATTTCTTGGAATTTTATATTTTAAGTTTCTTTTGAATAAAATAAAAATTGCCAAGAAAAAAAGAAATATTTTAAAATAATTTTGAGTAGCTATATTGTTCTCTGCTGCTGTATTACTTCATTGGAGCATTTGGTGGATTTGTTATTTAAAATAGAAATTAAATATGTTATGTTGATGATATTTAAGGAAAAAGGAGCTTGTTTGAGAAAAAACAAAGAACACATGTTTAGCTAGGCAAAACTGGGGCACAAATGTTTAAATAGTCTATAAACACAATTTTTGCCAAACATAGCTTATGATTAACATCTACTGTACATATTGTACACTGATTTACTGCTATTGTGACAGGTCCTGCTACTACAGGTATAGAATAAATGTACAACAACTAAGTATGGGACATGGTCATCCCAAATTCAAATCTCTGCTAAACTATAAAGGCCATACAGAAGGAAGCTAAGTGATGTAATTGATTGAAATTTTTGCTGAAAGTAGTAAACAAAATCCATAAAGAAATGGTACTCAGCCCTTGTCGCATACTTAATAATAAAGGTGGGATAAAAGAAAACTAAATAAATAAACAAACAAACATACATACAAAGAAATAAATAAGCAATCCTAATTCAACCCCCAATTTCTAGCTGAGCAAAAAATATACCTGAAATTTTTTAAGCTGTTTTCATTCAATGTGATGAAAGAACTTCTAAAAGCAAATTCTCTTTTAAGAGAGAAGTTTTTTGGGGTGGAAGGTCATATACTTGCACTTCTTTAATTATGAGATAGCCAAGATGCTTAGAGAATGTTCTGCCTCTCATGATGTAATCTTCTTTATGGCTTCCAGGACTTCAATTAAATTCAAGGAAGGTTGTCATTAGGGCATTTCTTTATTTATTTTTTTGTATAGCAAGGCAATTGTCAACAAGAAGGAACACTCAGTCCATTAAAAAAATGTTGAAGAATTTTCCTTTTCCTGAAGATGGTTAGAGAAATTTCCTATTCCAAGCTACTTTGCCAACAAATTTAGTGGAGAATTTTTGAAGCCTGTTTGTGCCCAGCTACAAAAAAGATTCCAGTTTGCTGGCATCTTGGAATCTGGATCAGTTGGCTCCACAACATATATGTTAGACAATCAGCATGATGAGCTATGACAATGTGGAAATGCTGTATGTATATTATTTTATAGACCACTTGCCATTAGGGTGTCCTTTCAGATCCAACTTTCCACCATCACAAACATATTCTCTTCCCTCTGGCTGGCTCCCAGCTAGATCCCTTTCTGTACTTTTAAAATGCCTTAATCTGGCAGTTGTAATAAGGTGTACATGGGTTGCATTGAGAAAGGGAATGGAGATGGCATTTTGAAATAGAGCAGGATTGCTGAAAATAATACATGTATGATGCTTCTGACATGTATACTTTACAGCTCTATTTTCTAGATAAATCCAATGACCTGTTTAGATGAAACCTGAAATGGCCTGGAGACAGAAGGTGGCACCTTCTTTGTTTTGCTTACTCTCCTGACCTGTGAATTAAGATCAGATGGAAAATAATTGCTCAGGTTCATATGACAGTCAGCATGGAGTTCAGCCAGAGTAAAGGCATCATGATAATTGAGCTCCCAAGAGAACCCAACACATTTTTCCAATGAAACTTTTTGTTGGCTAATAAAGGAGAAAGAAAAGCTGCTTTTGTTCTTTGCATTGTCATTTGAACTTCTTTCTTGTGCAGCTGTTAATGTTGATATTATATGCTGAGATACAAACCCCACTCGCTCCAAAGGGGGCTGTTCCACCAAGCAGTGGATGACTGCAATCTAAATTAAAAACGTTGGGATAAGATCCACTGGATCCAGTGAGGTTTCTTAGAAATACAAACATTCATTAACTGCAGTGAACTATTTAAAAAGGAGATATCTACAGAGCTGCATTGTTAATCTTTCATTATTTACAGTTGTGCTTTACTAAACACATTACGTTTTTGAGCATCCTTTTTGATAAAAAAAATGAACCTTGTATGCAAAAAGACTCTAGTCTGCCCTCATCCACAAAAGCTCACTGTGTGACTTTGGGCTGGCTACTCTCTCTCTGTCTAATTTACCTCACAGGGTTGTGGTTCTGAGAAAAAAAAATATGGGAGAATGCTTGCTGTATGCCACTCTTGAGCTCCTGATTGAAATGTAAGATGTAAAACTTATCAATTAATAAAACCAATGGATCATGTAGAAACGTACCTATATATGAGTTGTTAGTATATTTATTTGTAAAGGTAAAATAATAAAGGTACCTCTTCCATAGCAGCAATAAGATTTTGAGTAGATTTGCTGATCTCTTCCCCTGCCAAAGGCATGCCACTTCCATGAGTGAAAAATGTAGAACCTGAGCTAGTATTTCCATTCATTTCAACTGTATAGCTGGCTTTCACGGGACAGCAAAGTTGGTTATGTAAAATGAAATATACCACAAAGACATAAAGACCCTAAAAGACAGAAAAGGGAGGGAGGAAAATTCCGGCATTTATGAATAAAATGCACATATGTTTAATGCAAAACACATTTAAGAAACCTATATATCCAGAATATGAAGATGCAGAACAAGTTTTTTCCCCCCAGAATCCCAACCAATGAGTGTCCATATGATTATAATGTAAATTAAAACACAAGAGCTGTCAGAATAAATTATTGCCTTGGAAAAAATAACTTCTACACACATAATAAGATAGTTCAGTTTAAGATGATGTGTTTCTTTTTAAAATCACTTATTGCTGAAAGCAAAGTAAGAGTAGAACAATGGTTCAGCTCCAAGGTAACAGCAGAGAAATTGTTCATGGCTGGTACAAAGCCAAGCTTGCAATGATTTATTGTCAGATAATAGCTCAAGTATTTTTACTGACCTGGTAGTTTCAAATCATAATTTCAACATTGTGAAAACATTGGTTAAAGTTTAAAAAACATATTTCAGCTTCAAATCAACTCTGACTATCTTAAAACTGTTTTGCCTTTATATTTATTATCTATTTAAAAATAGTTCTGCACCATCTTAACAGCAAACTGTTCCCAAACAGTTTACAGCCTAGGTTCACAATATAATAAAAGCTTACAAGAAAATATAATACATGCATTTAAAATTTTCCTTGTGCAGTTTATACCCTGCCAGCTTTTTAACATTCAGCATTCAGCTTTTTAACATTCAGGAGTTAAATTTAACATAACACTGAGGCTCTGGATTCCTGATCCTTTCATTCAGCTTCTTCCTCATTGTCTTTTAGAGGGAGAAAGCTGTTAAGGAATAACAGAACTGGAAGAGACCTTGGAGGTCTTCTAGTCCATCTCCATGGACAACCATTTCAGACAAAATGGTTGTCCAATCTTCTTAAAAACCTCCAGTGTTGGAGCACCCACAACTTCTGGTGGCAAGTCATTCCACTGATTAATTGTTCTGAAAGGAAATTTCTCCTTAGTTCTAGGTGGGTTCTCTCCTTGATTAGTTTCTATCTATTCCTTTTTGAAGGGACGTGGTGGCTCAGTGGGTTAGGACGCTGAGCTTTTCGATCAGAAGGTCGGCAGTTTGGCGGGTCGAATCCCAAGTGCCGCGTAACAGAGTGAGCGCCTGTTACTCGTCCCAGCTTCTGCCAACCTAGCAGTTCGAAAGCATGTAAAAATGCAAGTAGAAAAATAGGGACCACTATGATGGGGAGGTAACAGCGTTCCGTGCGCCTTTGGTGTCTAGTCATGCCGACCACATGACCACGGAGACGTCCTCGGACAAGCGCTGGCTCTTCGGCTTTGAAACGGACATGAGCACCGGCCCCTAGAGTCGGAAACGACTAGCACGCATGTGCGGGGGAACCTTTACCTTTACCTTTATTCCTTTTTGTGCTGCTTTCAGTTTCTTTGGAAAATAGGTTGATAACTTCTTTATGGCAGCCCCTTAGATATTGAAACACTGCTATCGTATCACCCCCTAGTTCTTCTTTTCATTAAACTAGAAAGGTAGGTAGGTCCCTTCCCAGCAGCAACAACTTCTTTGCATGACTCTCTCACATAGGCAATACACCTTTACCAAGACCAATCCACTTCAATGCTTTGAACATAGAAAAAACACATCTAGGTCATGCCTGAATTCAGTCACACTGCTTACTTCCTCAGATATAATCACTTGCAGCTAGTCCCAAATTGCAAAATGCTACATGAACGTTTCCCATTGAAGAGATAGAAAATTAACATTATCATTTACAAAAAGCAGAAAAAAGTTTTTAAAAACCAATTGGTAATGATTTTGCCTCAGGAGTTCTTGAATATTTTGGCTATATTTTGGATTTATTTATTAAATGTATTAAATGTATTTTGTGGTTTTAAATGCTACAGGTTAGGATACCATGCTGTTATTGTAGTAATTACCAGTTATTAGCATTACAGCTGAAAAACACTAGGTATATTATATTTCCAACTGTAAATATGTATTAACAGCATGGGAGAAAGAAAAAAGAGTAATCTTAACACATGCTTAGAAACTGACAGAATTTAGTCCAAATTTGTAAATCGCAATTATTTCTGATATAGTAAACCAGACCACAACTAAGTCTGTCTAGTTTTTCCAGCCATTTTGTTGTTGAAACTGTGCTAAAAAATTCCATTGCCATGGGCCATCTACCGCAGAATGACATCTTCAAAGCTATGAAATACTTGTACTTACAATACAGACTGCTCTTTAGAAGGCCAGATCCTGAAGCTAAAACTCAAATACTTTGGCCACCTAATGAGAAGGAAGGACTCACTGGAGAAGAGCCTAATGCTGGGAAAGATCGAGGGCAATAGAAGAAGGGGACGACAGAGAATGAGGTGGCTGGATGGAGTCACTGAAGCAGTAGGCGTGAGCTTAAATCGACTCCAGAAGATGGTAGAGGACAGGAAGGCCTGGAGGAATGTTGTCCATAGGGTCGCGATGGGTCGGACACGACTTCGCAGCTAACAACAACAACAATACAGAGAAGATACATCTAGTTTATGCATCTAACCTGAATACTTCTAAATAAAATATTTTATTATACAGTACTTTTGTGGCTAATTCTAGAACCACCCCAATTCTACATCCAATTAGTAACATTGGAAAAGGCCAAGTCTATTGTTGTTGTTTTTTTACTGGATTAAGTGTCCTGAAACATAACTTCTTTTCCAAAGCATTATATAATCTCTTTAAATAATATAATAGCATTTGCTAATATATTTTCAGATAGTATAGGAAATAGTCCTACAGAGGATGATCAAAGACACAGGTAGGATCTGAAACGTATCTGAGATTTGCATATAATTCCTTTCCCGTTTCATGGACTGTATGATGTTTGTGATTGCCACTTTAGGGAGCAAAAACACTATTGCCTGTCCCATTGGATTATTTCCCATATGTTAAATTGGAATTCAAATTCATTCTTACTTAATGCAAAGACAAAACCCCTGGTTTTCTCCATGTATCAGATAAATATACAGAAAAATCTACCATTTGTTTTAATTGAATTTTAAATTTATGATCATTTATTATTTTGATGCTTTCTAGTGCATTTTAATTGAATGCCTGTTACCTGCCTCTAGCAAGAAGGGTGGCATAAAAGTTAAATAAATAAATGCTAGATCAGGCCAAGGTCCATGCAATCCAGTATTTTGTTTCTCATCACCTTGGACCTGAGCCATGAAGAAAATATCTTTTTTTTAATGCATCAAGCATATAGAAAGAAATCGCTCCATGCTAGCTTCAGGTACAAAAAATAGTGTCCCCTTCTGTGAATTGCTGCCATTTATGTATAATGTCTACATTTGACTGGCATGCAGAAAATAACACAGAGATTCATCGTGTTTCCTAAAGGAGAAATACTTCTTCTTTAGAAGAAGGGACCCAACCCAAGGAGTTCTTGCAAATGTTTCAGATGGCTAATGCTTCTGGGGTGGGACAGGCTTTCAGCAAGCATGTCTGTTGGCTCCAAGCCTGAAATAGATTGTTTTTGTGAGCAAATTAGGCCACAGGTTTGAGATTCCTATTCTTGATCTAGGAGCAACTCATGCCCAAGTAATTGAAATAAAGAAATTGGGAAATCATTGAAAGCCTTATGGAATACTCAGGGCAGGTTAAACATGTTATTAGCTTGCATGCACATAAGTGTGTATATGTATACTATACCAGAATCCACTTGTAAGAGAAGTTCTCCACCTAATATTTAGTCATCCCCTTTATCTTCTGGGCCTGCATGCAAAATCTGCTCCCAGTGACTCTTTGCATTTAGCTTGCAAAGAATTGTAAGACAGTTTGATTGAACAAATTCCCATAATCATGAATCCTGATAAAACAGGGTGGGACTTGTGTGCACTTGCACATCTGCTCCCTGGCTTACATTTTACTCACATTGCTAGCAAACAGCTCTATGGATGTGTGAGTCAAGGTGACATTCAAAAGAACAAAATTATACTAAAAAGCCGGCATACTAAGGAGAAACAAATGAGATGCAGAAAGGAAGCAGTTCCATCCCCTAGATGGATTGAGAATGAAGGAAATAATGCATGCCCTTGTCCTTGATTTAATATCAGGTTATATTACTTTTATTTACATATTCATGACTTGTGCATTTTAGGTTACATTTCATTATTCCTAAATAGTTAGGTAGTAACTTGCACTTTTTCTTTGCCATTTTTAGCTAACATTAATGTTAAGACTGATCCCTGTTGGAATATGGTAGAGAGTTTGTTTTCTAAGAAATGTAAGGTAGAGGTATTTTTTTTAAAAAAAATGTTTGTTTATTTTTTAAAAAATCACATGTAAGTCCCAGTACATACATACCATACTTATATACATACAGCCACACTAAATCTTTCCAATTAGATTTTTAAATCCAATCCCTTAACATGTTGCACCTCACTTAGATGTGTATAATATCACACTGTTGCTTGAATCAACTAGTTACCTCATTGTGTGATCTGAAATAAGAACATATGCTTTTTCCCTTGCCATCATATGAAGATCTGAGTTAATAAATGTTCAATTAAAAAAGCCTTAATAAATACAGAATGAGAGAAGAATGGAGAGAGGATTCTTTGCATAGATCACTTTGATTAGTTTTCAGGATAGTTTTTGCCATTTCATGTTAGTAATATTCTACTACTCATGTCCACTGGTTCATATATTTCAATATATGTTAATGTTATTAATTTATATGTGTTACTGTATTTAAACTGAATGAAAGTTATTTTCATGACATGACAGATACTTTAAATAGTAATTGCAACATTTTATACAGATTTCTGGAGAGGATAAGCCCAAAGGTAAACAGCTTTACATTAAGGACTTTGAAGCACAGAAGCAAGAGAAAGAAAAAGGTTTCCAAGCAAATGAATAAAAAATAATTGCATGCTTGTTTTGATCAGGATAAGATCTACAAGGATGGTCAATGATGTGGTTTGCCAAGCTATTTACATAAACATGAATCAAAAGAATGAACTGGTTGTTAATGAAAAATAATGAGTGAATTTAGAGGATCTGAGGATACATTCAGAATAGCCATAAGCAATAATGTATTGTTAATATAATCATGCCAGTGTTTCAAAAGAGGGTCAAGAATTACACAGAATTACAGAAATTTTTGGACTTCCTTAAAACCTTGACAAAACAATATTGACTGCATAAGGAGAGAGATGCAATAAAGGGTTCTCTATATTAAAATCTTGGATTAGCTCTTTTTCATATAAGAGAACACATATTTTGACAAAATGATGTAATTTATACAATCAATAACAGCTATAATGAGAGACAATACAAAAACCAGAATGAAAACTAGGCTTTAGAACATATTGGAAGTTCCTATTGCAAATGATTTTTCTCAACTTTTTGATTAGTATTTCATGTTTACTAATTTATAATTATCTTTTGATTGACTTCCATATTTTACATACAGCAAGTTCAAACAAGGTTAGATTCTTCAGTGTCATGGAAGTGTTTTCAATCTTTGCTATTAATTTCCTCATAAAACACTGCCAGTCCATAGTTCCAAGTGAAGAGGTAAAGGAAACCATGCATTGGTAGGATCTTCCGGTTTTGACTTCATTGAAAGATACATATTCTTGGGAAAGAGCCATGTTGTAAAATATATTTTGGGGAACAGTGAAAACACATGGAATAAATTTAAATACACACACAGAGAGAGAGAGAGAGACAGAGACAGAGAGCAAAAGAAAAAGACAGAGAGAGACAGAGACATTGTTGGATTTATGTACCATCTTTTATACAGAAACTCAAGTCAACCTATATTGTCCTCCTTCCATTTTTCCTATAATAAAAAGCCTCTAAGATGGGTTGGGCTGAGATAGAGCAACTGGTCCAAAGTCAAATAGTGAGTTTTATTTATTCATTCATTCATTTATAACTTTTTCAATTTAGTAAAAATATACAGAACAAAGATAAAATATGGGAAAAAAAGAAAGGAACAAGAAATAAAAAAATATGTCTTTTGCCCTTCTGTTGATTATCATCTTAACCATTTCATGTACCTCTGGTTTTTTAATCCCCAAACTATCAATTCATTTTTTTCTTCTTTCAGCAAAAATTCTATATAAGGTTTCCAAACTTTGAGAAAAGTATATTTTTTGTCTGACCAAACTGATCAGCTTTACCATTTCTGCAGATTTAATTAATTTTATAATTCAATCTTCTATTTAGGTGTTTCATTGCTTTTCTAAGTATTTTTATACAATAATCTTGTCATAGTTACCATATTTAATGTTCATCCCCATATTTCTTTTCTAATTCCTTGTCCATAAAACCCAGTAGAAATAATTCTTGTTTCATTATATTAGTTCCCAATATCTTATGTATTGTACATACTATCCAATGAGTTTCCATGGTTGAGAATGGACTGGATCATTCTATAATGCACCCATTTCTGGACTAGGAAGCCTTGTATACAGTCACTCATTCTCTAGTCACTTTCCAGTATTTATTTCTTTTTATCCCACCTTTATTATTTTTACAAATATCTCTGGGTGTCAGACATATCTAATCTAGTTTCCTCTTCCTATTTTTCCCACAACTACTACACTGTTAGATGGGTTCGACTGAGAGAGAGTGACTGGTCCAAAGTTAGCCAGCTGGCTTTCATGATTATGGCAGGACTAGAACTCACGGTCTTTGTTTCTTGTGTCCAGGATCCCTACCCCAATTCCTACAGGTCCTTTGTGTCTTTGGTGAATCTATGTAGGCAGTGTGTGTATGGAGATTCTTAGTCATCCAGTCATAGTTATCCCAAAGATGCTTTTTCAGAAGGCAACTGGAGTTTCTTGTTTGTCTTTGAAGACATTTCACTTCTCATCCAAGAAGTTTCTTCAGCTCTGAAGAAGTTTCTTGGATGAGAAGCAAATGTCTTCAAAGAAAAACAAGAAAGTCTAATTGCCTAGTGAAAAAGCACCTTTGGGATATGTAGGCAGAGGGTTGGGGGGCGGGGTCAGGGGTCAGAGGGATAAAAGCACTCTTGTGGTTTAGGTTCAATTCCTTTTTTACATGCAGCATGACCTTGTATGATTCATCATGACCAAAGAACAGGGATTGCATCACAACTCTCACAACTCTGCTTTTGTCATTCTAAAAATACATGGACGTTGCTCTACGTAAATGCTACTCTATAGGCAACTGCATAATATATAGATGACATGGCATGGGGTGCACAACATGGGACAAGTCCAGCTGGCTTTGTCTTTCTACCAGTCACTGTGAATACAGTATACCGGTAACTAATGTTATATGAAATTCTCAAAGGAATGAGTTCTTTCAGCACTTTGAGTAGAATCTTCAAAATGTATTTGGAAATCCTTAAGAAGTTTATTCATTTCAGAAATCTCATTTCTAAACTCAAACCAGTCTTTAGCAATCAAAGCCTTAATAGGACGTGCAGAGTACTTATCAAACTGGCAACATTTGTCCAATTTTCTGAAAGTTAACTTTCACTGAGAAAAAGCCAGCTCTGTTTTCCTGCTTTATTTTCAAGGTGCTTTAAATTTCTTTTGGTAGCTTTTATGAGCTTTACTGTCTTATGGAAGATGAAAGAGAATGTAGTGGTTTTCCTACAAAGTTCTAAATTTTCTTTGGCTGCTTATCTTTCTAGGTTGGATGCTACCGATAGAATGAATACCCTTTCAAATGTTTTTCTTTAGACTAGCATATATTCCTTGGCTACATATAGTAAATATAAGAACTCTGCTTTTCACTCATGAGAATTTCATCAAGCAATTATTTCCCCTTTTTTCTTTAATAAAAAATATTTTCTTTTTTTATCCTACTGAAACTGAATGGTTTTGGGGTTTTTTTTGCACGGATTAAAATATCTGAGTCATGGACTTAATAGTAAACAAATCATTTGTAGGCCTGGCACATGGTCCTTCTTTGCAACTCTTATTCTCAGTAATATTTTACTGTCATAAACAATTGCACTAAAATATCCATAGAGATGAGAAGAGAGATTGAGATCACAGATATGCAAAGTAAAGATGAAAGCATCCCTCTACAAGCAAGTGAAGGAGCATCCTACTACTGGTTTTTGTGTTAGCTGTGACTAAGCTAAGTCTAATCTAAGTTGGCTGTATTTCCATCATACAGTGCTTTTCATGTTGTAGATGGTTCTCTGCAACATCTCCAGTTAAATGACTTACAGATAATGCAAAAGTCCTATAAAGGGGACTTTGGAAAGAAGCTGCTATTTAGAACATAATGCTAGAATAGGTGGATCAGTGGTCTCATTTAATTTAAGACAGCTTCATATATTTTTAAGCTTAAGTGACAGTGAAATATTTAAGGAATAAATTCTTCATGGTTTAATGCTAAACAATGAACTAATTAATGTACAGCTGTCAACAGTAGTGAACAATGGGCCCTCTCTAACAAAATGAATTTTTAATATGGAGAAAAGCAAAGTTTTACATTTAGGCAGGAAAAAATCAAAGGTATAAGTACAGACTGGGCGAGACCTGGCTCAAAAACAGTAACTGTGAGAGGGATCTTGGAGTCCTAGTGGACGATCACTTGACTATGAGCCAGCAGTGTGCAGCAGCAGCCAAAAAAGCTAATATAATCTTGGGTTGTATAAACAGAGGCCTAGAATCAAGGTCATGCAAAGTATTAGTACCGCTTTATAAAACCCTCGTGAGACCACACCTGGAATACAGCAACCAACTTTGGACACCATACTACAAAAAAGTTGTTGAAACCTTGGAGAAAGTTCAGAGAAGAGCAACTAAAATGATCAAAGGCCTGGAGACTAAAACATATGAAGAACGGCTGCAGGACTTGGATTTGGCTAGTCTAAAGAAAAGAAGAAACGTGTGACATGATAGCAGTATTCCAGTGTTTGAGGGGCTGCCACAAAGAAGAGGGCATCAAACTATTCTCCAAAGCACCAGAGGGCAAGACAAGAAACAATGGTTAGAAACTGACCAAAGAGAGAAGCAACCTGGAATTAAGAGGAAACTTCATAATAGTGAGGACAATTAACCAGTGGAACAGCTTACTTTCAGAAATCGTGGGTGCTGCATCACTGGAGGTTTTTAAGAAGAGACTAGACCAGGGTTAGGGAACCTTGGCTCTTTTATGACTTGTGGACTTCAACTCCCAGAATTCCTAAGTCAGCATGGCTGGTTCAGGAATTCTGGGTATTGAAGTCCACAAGTCATAAAAGAGCCAAGGTTCCCTACCCCTGGACTAGACAGTCACTTGTCTGAAATAGTATAGGTTCTCCTGCTGGAGCAGGGGGCTGGACTAGAAGACCTCCAAGGTCCCTTCCAGTTCTATTCTATTCTATTCTATTTTATATTTACACTCCTAATTTTGTGATGCAGCTTGGATTTTATTAAAAAAAATATTATTTCCTCTTCGTGATTGTCCAACTCCATAGTGACTATAGGCAGCTATTGATAAAAATGAAAAAAGTATATCAAGAAAAAAAGTAGATGACAAACTGTATATAAATCCCCCCAAAGGCAAACAGCAAAAAACAAAAATTAGCCTAGGCCATGGCCTAGAACAGACATGTCAAAGTCACGACGTCACATGATGTCGCGCAACGTATCTGAACAGTTTTGCCAGCAATGTGGTGGGCTTGGCTTCCAGATGACGTGTCTGGCCTGCAGGCTGACAGTTTGACACCCCTGACCTAGAGGAACAATCAGATCGTGAAAAGTGAAAAGGATGGTAGCAGTATGAATCTTCATGGGATATCATTGCAGTCATCTCTAAGAAGGCACACTTCCTAGATCCCACAACATGACACAGTTTAATTGAAGGGACCTAAGGTGTCTTCATTCTAGCTGATCTCATTGTACAGGTGAAAACATAGAGAACAGTGGCCCTCAAATAACCAGGCTGTATGCCATGCAGAGCTTTATAGGTGATTGCAAGCATGTTGAATTGCACCCAAAAGCCAATGGGCAACCAGTGCAGCTTGTGAAACTTTAGAGACAGTTGCACATACTGTAACACATTCATCATTGCCTGCAATGCTGCATTCTGGATTGTCTTTAGCTTCTGAGTTGTCTTCAATCATAGTCCTATGTAGAATACATTATAGTAATCCAATCATGAGATGACTAAGGCATGAGTGAGTGCCTGAAGATCCTCCTGGGCCAGAAACAGGTGCATGTGATGGACAATATGAATCTGTACAAAGACTCTCCTGACCACAACTGCTCCATGCACTTTGAGCAGGAGCAGTGAGTTGAAGAGGACACCCAGACTGCAGCACAGTCTTGCATGGGGAAGGCATTCCAGTCAAAGACTAAAGAAGGAGAGTCCCTGGAACCAGAGGTGTCAAACAAAACCACTCATTTTTGTCAGGGTTATGCCTGAGTCTGTTCTTCCCGATCCAGGCATGCATAGCTTCCAGGGACATTGTCAGGACTTTCATAATATCATTAGGTCAGCCTTGAGATACAGCATATACAGTAATTGGGTATCATCAGCATGTTGATGATATCTGACCACAAATCAACAGAAGATCTCATATAGCTGTTAGACAAAAGGAGTGCTAACCCTGCAGCACTCCACAAATGAGGGGTTGCAGGTGCAGCTTTTCACCCTTGTCAACACCAATTGGAACTGGACACAAAGAAAGAACTACTGAGAAACAGTGACTCCCACTCCCAAACCCAAAGCTGGCATGAGATGACACCCTGGTCAATCATAAACAAACTGCTGGTAAATCAAGGAGCACTATGATGGATTCTTTGACCCTAACTCAGCACTTCCACAGTCATCAGAAATTGCCTCCGATTCTGCCTCCATGCTGAACTCTAGCCTGAAACCTAATGAAATGGCTCTAAGTAATTATATATAAATGAATATTTTGGAATAAAACACATTGAGAAAAATTTAAAAAAAATAAGATTTAAAACACACATTTCATGCAAAAAGTAGATTCAAAATGCATTTCAATGTTACTTAAACATTTAGATCTATATTTAAAAACTTCTAGGAATAGAATGAAATGAATTTATAAGGTTTATTTATAGTCAATTTATTCTTAGTTTGTAGTTATTATCTATGAAAGTAAAGCTAAAGAGAGAAAAAGCAGAATAGCTAAATATCATGTCAGATTTAGAGAGTCATAAATCTTAGCACTATCTCATATTTCAACCTTTGAAAGTTAATTAGAGAAAATATTTTTTTCTAAACAAGCATCTGAGGGTATTGTAATCTTTAAAAAACCAATTCTGGATTTCCCACTAAGCTGATAAAGTTCTCTGGATGGCACAAGGATATCAATGTTTTATCACTCAATAGTAGATAACCAATAAAGACTACTGATTTTCCTCCTAATTGTTTTCTTTTATTTTGAAATGCATTACATTCAAATAATATCCAAGATAGCAATATATTCAGTGATTATTCAGATGGGAATTAAGCCCAATAAACTCATTAGAACCTACTTTTGTAACGCCATGCACAACAATGCTGTCTGTCTGTCTGTCTGTCCGTCCACCCACCCACCCACCCACCCTCCCACCCACCCACCCACCCATCTATCTATCTATCTATCTATCTATCTATCTATCTATCTATCTATCTATCTATCTATCTTATCTATTTCATGTCCTATCTTTAATTACAGATTTTTTGTGCATTTCCTTGAATATAAAGCAAATATATAAAAAGAAATTCTATATGCAGCTGAGTGCATTACAACAATAAGAGTATTCATATTGTTTGTTAAGGTATACAAGAAACAAAGCAAGAACCTGTTTTCCTGGGATAACAGGAAAGGTCTAGATTTAGACCTTTCCTGGGAAAAGAGAATAAGCTTTGTTTCAATTTTGTGCTCTAGCCCACTGAAATCTACACCAATACCTGGTCAATGGATGCTTGGAGGCCCAGGGTTTTGGGTGTTGCTTCTGAATGCCAGGTTGGTCTGCAGTAAAGTCACTGGTTCTGATGGGGTTTCATTTCCCCAGAAGACCCAGTACACAATAGGGGGGCTCTTCTGGACTCAGGACTCCTGCTCAGAGAACAGGTGGCAGTTGTGGCTAGGAGGTCTTTACACAATTTTGAATTGTGCACCAGTTGCACCCATTCCTGAATTAGGAGGCTCTACACTCAGTCACTCATGACCTGGTTACCTCCTGTATGCATTACTGTAATGTGCTTTAAATGGTGGAATGGAATGGAATGGAATGGAATGGAATAGAATAGAATAGAATAGAATAGAATAGAATAGAATAGAATAGAATAGAATAGAATAGAATAGAATAGAATAGAATAGAATAGAATAGAATAGAATAGAATAGAATAGAATAGAATAGAATGTGGAAGGGTCCTTGGAGGTCTTCTAGTCCAGCCCCTTGCTCAAGCAGATGAACCTATACCATCTTAGACAAGTGACTATCTAATCTCTCTTTAAAAAGTGCTGCCCTTATGAATTTCGGAAGCTCCAGTGGTGCAAAATGAAGCAGTTATGAAATGGGTATTTATATAAATTGACTAAAATAAATAAACTAGACTAGTCAATGGAGGCACAAATGATGGAAGCTAAAGATTATTGGGACACAATGCAAAGGCAATAGTAAATTGAAGAAAGCCCCAATGATTGAAAAAACTGAGAACTTTTAAAAAGGGCCAACAGATGACAAGGCAGATAGATACCACCACTGATGACACAAATACAATTTTACAAGAGCTCAAAGAATCAGGTGCTATCTAACCATCCTGGATGATGGATTTTCAGTTCATGAAAAGGCAGAAGTGATTGATGAACTCAACACATGGCAAAAAAAGTTTGAGCAGAACAAAAAGCGATGTGTTTGTCACATTTACTGGTAACTCCCTGACTCTCTCCAACTCTAAACTGAATTTTTTTCCTTTCCCTTAACAAAAGTTATCAAAAATGTTCTTTCAGTTTTGCACCCTGCAGATTAATCTGTAAGAGCAACAAAGTAAAGGTAAATTCCACACTTTAATGATATGAGTATAAGCTGGTTTTCTTACTTCTTAATGTATCTCTGTGCTCAAACAAAGCACGAACTAACTTTTCTGGTATTACCCAAACACTATCTATTCCTCAATGATTCAGAAAATGTGAAATAAATCCGTGGAAAATTTGAGAATGGCAAAACAGCTATCTAATTCTGTATCAGTCTTTGCAAAGTCTGGACTAACACAAGTTCACTTACCTGCTGCTTCATGCATTTCATTGCATGAAATGAGTAAGTATTTATCTCCACTCAATCTACCTCATATGATTGTTGTAGGGAGAATGTAATGTGGAATATAAATGTGAAAAAATAATGTTAATGTCTTCAGATTATAAAGAGTGGTTTTTATGGCTACATTGGGACTCACTACTGTAGAAACAGCATCCATGTATGTTTGGAAGTTCTTACAAAGTCAGAAGAAAATAGCCTGAAATCAGGTTAATCCCTTCCTTAAATAAAAACTAGGTTGAAATTACACTGTCACTCAAAAGAAAATAGTTTTAAGCCCATGATAATGAATGAAAGAGACATACATATTTATTTCATTGTATGTAGGATTCTTTCTTTCCTACTATGTTCTCCTATTGGTTTCTTATGATTTACCAACTGTTTTTTGTAATTTATGATTAATGATTGTAACTATGATTATGACCTATTACTTGCTGTTTATATGTTTACTTTGAGCATATGCACTGGAGACAAATTCCTTATGTGTCCGATCATACTTGGCCAATAGAAATTCTATTCTGTTCCATTCCATTCCATTCCATTCCATTCCATTCCATTCCATTCCATTCCATTCCATTCCATTCCATTCCATTCTATTCTATTCTATTCTATTCTATTCTATTCTATTCTATTCTATTCTATTCTATTCTATTCTATTCTATTCTATTCTATATATAGTAGCTGCTGGAATTCTTTCCTAACTGTTTCATTACTTTTTCTATGATAAATATATTTATCAGAAACTTAAAGCCTTAGTAAGGCCACACCTGGAATACTGCATCAGTTTTGGTCAAGACAAAAAAGATGTTGAGACTTTGGAAAAAGTGCAAAGAAGAGCAACTAAGATGATTAAAGGCTTGGAGAATAAAATATATGTAGAACAGTTGCAGAATTTGGGTATGGCCAGTCTAGAGAAAAAGAGGACTAGTGGGGACATGATAGCAGTATTCCAGTGTTTGAGAGGCTGCCACAAGGAAGAGGGGGGTCAATTTATTTTCCAAAGCACCAGAAGGCAAGGCAAGAAACAATGGATGGAAACTAATCAAAAACAGAAGCAACCTGGAATTAAGGAGCAACTTCCTAACAGTGAGGACAATTAACCAGTGAAACAGCTTGCCTTCAGATATCGTGGGAGCTTTATCACTAGTGGTCTTTAAGAAGAGACTGGACAGTCACTTGTCTGAGATGGTATATGTTATATACTGGGTTTGTTGCTTGATTGATGAGATGAGGTGAGTGAATTCAGCAAGAATCATTCTTTATTTGGTTGCAGGAATTGAACTGAGAAACAGGGCTGCGAATGCAGCTATTTATACCCTGGCCTCTAGGTGGCGGCTAATAGGTTTAAAGCAACCTATTGCCGCCCTAGAAGCAGCCAATGGTGGCGCTGGAGACGGGTTGTCTGAGGAGCTGGGAGCCGTTAGCCAGCTTCCCTGCTTAAACAACCTTCCAGCAATTAACCCCACGTGATACTCTTTAGTAAGACAAAACCCAATACATTACAGTATAGGTTCTCCTGCTTGAGCAGGGGGCTGGCCTAGAAGCCCTCCAAGGTTCCTTCCAGTTCTATTCTGATTGATTGATTCTTGTGTCCTTGAATGTCTGTTTCCAATCTAGACTTTGAGAAAATTCTGACACAGTGTTTTTAATAATAAGGATCTGTTGAACAATATATGTATCACATTATATCTCTTTTTTCTGGAAATGCTTTAAGAATATAGATACATCCCTCAGATATGTAAAAAATATTGAAAGATCAGACATGATACAATAATAACTATTTTCTTTAAAAAAAGGCATCACTAGGATAAAAAGTGGGGGGAAAGCTTATCTCTTGGACTATCGCTAACTAAAACTTTCCATGTCACTGTGGCAAAACAATATTTCTGAGATTTAAATCGCTGGTGAACTTGTGGCACAATTTAGTTTAGAGCTTTTTAAAAATTTAATCCAGCTGACCTTTGTCAAAGCAAACAAGCAATACTTGACATTTTTTACTCAAAATAATGAAAACATAATGTCTCTCTATTGTGCTAAGTTCTAACCTCTTTGGCTGCACACCACTTTTCAAAGAAAAATTAAATTATTTTCAACCTCAGATGATGTATAAAGGAAACAGTTTCCTGACAATGCTATTATAAGTAGGTCCCTTTGGGACTTATACTTATTAACGATAATATCTAGATAGCGGTGGGAAACCTATTTTTAAAAAGGCTCAGTAACAATAGGCTTGAGTGATGTAGGCAAATGCAAGGACATATTTCATACCTTCATAGCACTCATGAGCTCTGATAAAAAGGAAGTGCATCCAGACTAGGTATATTTTACAAAAACTGAATTAATGTAAGCACAAGATGTCCAGTCCTTCTTAATTTTATATTTACTCTATTAGATTGGTTGGGCTGAAAAATAATGTGCATATGCTACCCAATGAGTTTTGTGGCTGAGTAGAAGACTGAAATTTGCTTCTCCAGCATTGAACTCTATACACAGCATATTCTTAAATTGCTAACAACTTCATGACTTGATTGGGCAATCCAAGTAGCATCTTCCAATCTTTATAGCTATAAACAGGATTAAAAAGTCTAGCTAGACAATCTTTATATTTTTGTATATGTCTAGATAAAACTGAACCTTTTTTTCAGTTTCCTTCCAGAAGAAAATTCAACTTAAAACAAAAACTTCAGTATAGGAATATTCACTTCTTTCAGGAGAATTAATTTTGTAAATTAATATTTTGCCTCTCTTGGATCATTTTATGGTCAATGAAGATACTATAGACATTGATGAAAATTTTCAAACACAGAAAGTGGTTTAATTTGTTAAAATGGTGAAAAATGAGATAAGAGGAAAAAACAGTAATAATCTGATTAGATGAGAGTTGGTCAATGCTAAACTGAAAAATAGGATTCATCTTTTAATTAGGATGATTTTGGAAAACTGTCAAACTAATATAAGGTAACATATTCCACTTTTATAACCCTGAGATAACATCACACTCACCACTAAATAACTTTACTGTGGCATGCAGAGACCCTCTGTAGTTTATTTAACAGTGTGTATGACACTGTGATCTAAATAAAATGAAACCCCTATTTGTTGAATCTCATCAAATGTAAATAAAGGTAGAAGAAACTTTAAGTCTGTGCACTGTTTTGGAATCCAAGGTAAAAAGGTGCTCCAGTGCGCACAGGATTGCACATAGAGGCTCTCTAATCTTAGCCACTTCAAGGTAAGGGGAACAACCTATTACTGATAACAGCCATGCAAACTAGGAAATTCTAGAAATAGAAATGGATATTTATACAAATTCCCATGGCAGGAACACACTGCCTAAACTAAGCACATATTTTTGTCAGGTCATTACAGGCTTCCTCTTATAACTGGGCACTTTACAGGAATGGAAAAAGTGCTCATAAGGAGAGCTAAGCCAGTGACCTGCAGAAAGGGCTTTAATTGCTTTTTCTAACAGAATTAGTTCTTTATGATCAAATATTCCAACTGGGATTAGATCACAGTGTATTTAAATATAATAATGAGCATCAGTTTGTTTTATTTTTAATCCCTTAATTATTTTAATAATTAGTTCTTTTGCTTGTTCACTGCCAATCTACCTATAATGGTATATAAGAATGACTTTGAGAGATAAGGGAAGCCTTGGAAACGATCAGAATGGAGGGGAGTCCCCAGTTGATTAACGGTCAGAGGAAGAAACTTAGAAAGGACTTTCCATTACTCAGATGGCTAAAAGTGATTTGTACCTTCAATCTTGCAAGTTTCTGTTAAGGAAGCCTTAGAATAAAGTAGAATTAGCTTATTTAGTTATGTTTCCTGTCTGATTTACCTGGAGAAGGCTGACAATAGCAAATCATTTTATGGACCTAAAATAAATAGATCTTAGCAACATCAAGAATTAAGGAAGCTATCATTTAGCTTCTTACATTAGCCAAATGGAAGTAGAGGAGAGAAAGGAAAAAAAGCAAAAATGCAGAATAAACAATAATTTTGAAAAAAGTCTACTTTTTTTTAAAAAAAGAAAAACAATAAAGAAACAGAAATTACCAGGACAGATTATCAACTGCGGAAAATTACATGGTTCCCTCAAAACCTTTGAACATTATTATAATTTGTTTCTATTGCATCCTGTAAATTTATTTCTTTGGCTCTTTGTAATAAAAAGAGTAAAGACTGAAATTAAATCTGTGAAAAATGCCCTAGAGACTGGATATTTCTGTCATATTTCTTTTGCAGAGTATGATTTGCAGTATAGTAGAGACATTTTCCTATGCTTTTCATATCCCCGAAGTTCACTCTACTTGCCGCTAATTAGTGAGATGAAAAATACATCAGTGTTCAAACACAAAAAGGCTGTTCAGTAAATTTATGTTATTTATGGTTAATTACCTAGATTGTTCACTTTGCTTATAATGCATTTGCTGCATTTGGATGTCATGGTAAACCAAGGATAACTCCTTGCCTTAATGCTAAATCCTCAACTACAGATTGCTAAATCATAGTTTAGTTTCAAGAGAAAATCTCTATCTTCACCATTTTTCTCCTTCCCCTTCTCCTCTGATGCAGTCAATGGAAGTCAGTAGCTTCTTTTTCCATTTTAAATGAAACATGATCTTTTGAACAGAAAGTGTGGTAAAACAGAAAATGGATAGCACAGAGCAAAAATCCTTCTTGCGTTCTCTTCTCATACTGTCCAATCAAAGTCCAACATATCAGCTTGTGAACCCAGCTGCATACTTTCCTTCATGTTCTCTAACCACTACTACTAAAGGACATGTTGCTAAACTGGAGTTCATATATATTTATCACAGTTAGGAGTTCATTTCCAGGAATTTGTTGGATCTTCTTTTACAACCATGTCCATGGTGGGTGTCATTATTACATCTTTTTTCATCTTTTCTGAATTTTTCACCATTTAGCTTTACTGAATTGTATTTAGCATATAATTCTTTGAATCACCATACTACTGTAACTCTTTTTAGTACTCTCCCACCCCGCCAGTTGACAAAACCCTTCTTTGTAGGAGAATTCCTGAGTTCTGTGATTTTGCTTGCCCTTTTTCAGTTTTGCAGGATTCTTTGTGAGATGCAGCAGAAAGAATTATTTCTAATATTCCACAAGAATACCCATGCAAGAATTCTGTATCAGTTTAAAAACAGCTCTAAATTTCAATGAATTAATTGTGTTTGAGACCTAGTGTAATTTACTTTTGGTTCTGCTGTGGTATGTTTGAGACCAGGCCAAATCATATGCAGAAAAATTTGGCTCATCATGCTGCTGTGCTTCAGGTTTTTGAAGGGTGCCTTTTCAGTTCTTCCTCACAGAAATTATTAGGACCTTATTTATTTAGGCACACGACCAGAAAATGAAGATAAAATAGAATGTGGCTGGATAGGAGTGGAACACATACACAATTTTATCTGTCATATGTATAAAGAAGAAGAAAAAAATGAGATTTTGCTATTGCAGAATCTATGACAGCTCAGGTGGATTGTGATTTCTTGCTCTTTGTTTTTAACATTTTCAGGTCAACAGATTTGAAAAATCATCTGCAAATTAAGGAGCTGGGGAGTAAAGGCAGTTGATGCTGTGTAAATTATTTTAGCATGGTTCAACATGTACTTATAATGGTATTACAATAGTATCAGTCCAGCTGCATATAGTTTGCCCTTTCAAATTTTGCCAGCAAATTTGTCAGCAGGGAAATTGAGCTGACTGCATCTCCAAATATTTCCAAGAAAAGGAAAAGTTTTCCAATAATTTCACAAGGGAAAAATGTCTTCTTAAGTAATAACCACATTATGGCTACCAAAAAAGCCAGGGAAGGATTTCCCTTCTGTTGTTTTTCCTTGATATTGTAGTTTGAAGCATGAGATGCTAAAGAAGCTGGATATCACTGAACAATCACATCCATGCACAGGGCATCCAAACATACATATTGGCCACCACAAGACTAAGTGCAATTCCATTCCAACTATTAACTAGTTAAAATATTGAACTAAGAATGTGGCTCCTGCCTTTTGGAATGTCTTATTCCCTGAGGTGAGATCAGCTCCCACCCTTCTGACCTTCCACAAGAGCCTTAAGTCCTGATGGCTTGCAGGTCCAATGGGAGAGCATTATACTGGAGGTGGTTGATTAATTAAGAGCCAATCCCATCTCCCCTTCCCCGCTCCCTCCTTCCCCACCTTGTAACTATGATTTTACTTTCATTGTACTTTCATTTCATCGTGTTAGGAATATTTATCTCTGATTATTTTAAGGTTTTTGTGCTATAAGCCACCCAGAGTTACTTCAAAATGAGATTGGGAAAGAAAGAAAGAAAGAAAGAAAGAAAGAAAGAAAGAAAGAAAGAAAGAAAGAAAGAAAGAAAGAAAGAAAGAAAGAAAGAAAGAAAGAAAGAAAGAAAGAAAGAAAACAAACCAGATTCTAGAAACTCACTAATGATTTCAGGTCAGTTATTCTCTCTCAGCTTAACTCTTCTTGCAGGGCCATTGTTATGAGAAAAATAGAACATAGCCCTATGCAGTGTATACTGCTTTGAGCTCCTGAATGAAAGACAGGATATAATTGTAAATAAATAAATATTTCTCCAAAAGTTTTCTTCCTTTGAAAAAATATTCTAAAGGAAAGATACTTCGATCAACTCAGAATTGGTAAAGAAAAAATATGAAGGGCTATTTATGTGCTCAGTAGTTTGATTGTTAATTCTCTACTGGATAATTCTAGATACATTTGTTTGTCACTACAGTTGCATACTGTGTTGATTATCTCATTAAGTTCTTCACTGTCAGCCAAAATCTATTGCTGATCTATTTCAGCATTTCAGTCCCAACTGAATTATATATGAAGTTAATATTTTCTCCTCTTTGGTGTTACATTTGTCATTTAACTTCCCATTCTTCTAATCAAAAGTGAATACAAAAATAAATCTACCCCTGATTTGCAGCAACAGACTACCATAGTTTAATCTGTATTATTAAATAAATTATTAAGTGTAATTTTATTTGAATTGCATTAAAAGTGTACATCTCAAAGGCTTCCATTATATTCCCAAGCTTTGGGAACTGTTCCTGCACATCATCTGAAGTCCCTTTAAATGTAATTTGCTAAATAGTTGTGGTTCTGCCATTACAGCAGAGGCAAAAAGCCCGCTGTGCATTTGTACACAAATGGGATGCCCGCTGTATCATTGTGTTCTTTTTCATTGCTTACTGTATTGTTCCATACATTACTATTGTTATGTTTACACTTATTTTCATTTCTGTTTTTATTGTTGTAAGCTGCCTAAAGTAGCCCCATAGCAAAATCGGTGGCAGATAAATGTAACAAATAAAATAAATTGGGAGTGAACAAATGGAGCCAAGAACATAAAGAGCTGAATGATAGCAGTCTCAACATGCTTGTGTGGAATAAATGCAGTTTAAAATAAATAATGCATACTCATGCCCACATTAAGAAAGAAACTTATTGTTCTATAATATGATTCCACAAATTTCTATATGATAATACTATAGCCAAGACCCAATGTTAATGCAGATACACAAGTCAAGAGTCTTGTTAACACATCAATTCCAGCCATACCAATTCAGTGGTAACAGAGATTTTAGGCTGTAATCTTTAGACCTATAGTCTAATTTTATACATCTCTATTTTAAAATAAATTTAATTCACTTTAGGTGGGATTTAATTCCCCTGACAGCATATGATTGCATTTTACTTAGAATAAGCACCATCAAAATCATTTGGACAAATTTGAATAAATGCACATAGGACAGCACCAAGGCTGATTTTTGCTAATTTGTTCAGCCTGCCTAATTTTGGTGGCCTCAAGTTATGTTGAACAACATATCTCATAGTGCTTATACAGGTGAGTTGTATAATAGTAGTTAAAGTCCAACAGATAGAAGGCACCTAGTTTAAGAGTGAAATTAAGTACATTTGATATGGCGGTTTCAATTACTCAATCCAATTAAATATAACTTTCTCTTCAATTTATATACATTTAATGATGGGAAAAATCTACATAATTTATTGTTATTAAACGATGTCTTTAAATATAGCACTAAGTAATTTATTAGGAAACATGACAGCAAGGGGAAAATTCTTATTCTAAGATCATATTTGCCATGTGTCAATTTTATAAATACTTATATTCAAAATAATTAAGACTTAAAAATGAGTTGGTTGTTTAATTAGAAAAGTCTTTTTGTTTAATTAAAATGTCTCCAATCTATAATCTATCCAATTAGTTGGTTAAATATGATTACAGTTCTAATATTTTCCCACTCATAGTTGCTAAAAAAAGAAGCTACATTTTTTCTATTCCTTTTTCTTCACTCTTGAGTTGAGTTTAAGACAGAGATCCAAACATTACAAGAAGTATTCTGGAATTTTTTTCTGCATGCACAAACTCATATTTTTTTTTCAAGTTAAATTTTTAACACGCAAGTTCTACCTAATTTTTTAAATATTTCAATAAAGGTTTTTAAACTATATTTCACATGCAGATTATTTTACACTGCTTCATACAGTGTCTTCATTTTCAATTACTTTATACAAAAATACTTTGCTACTTCCCAGTTAAATTTAAGTTCTACTGAACCCTATTTCCAAGAATGAATATAGGTATATAAACATTTATGTTTTTCATTCCAATGCTATTGAAGTGTTTATGCTATTGAAGTGTTTAGTCATTTCATCAGAACTATATATTACATTAAGGAGTATGTACATGTATGTGTTTCAAATTGAGTGACAATACATACCAGCCTTATTGTTATTTTTTATTTATAGATGTATAACTTTTCCTTCACACACACTTGCTCTTTTTTCAGGATTCACTGATTAAACATACAGTACTTTGATTTTGTTAAAAAAGTAAATAATATATTAAGTACTTACTTGTAGGCTGTTGAAAATGACAAAGAAGACCAGCATCCATAGATGCCTGTAAGCCATGTGCAGTCCTCCCCATAGCCATGTCATGGAAATGAGCGCAAATAAGTACAAAATCAATGGGATCTCTAGAAATCATAAAAACATGAATTTATCAATTGACATGTTTTGAAAAGTACCTTTGGATGTTAACACCCCATGAAGATATTTTAACTTATCAGTTTCTCTGTAACCATCAGTCCTATCTGTGATGACTAGGCACAGTCTTTCCCTTCAGTACTCTGTTAGAGCTGAAGGCAGCCAACTGGGAATTGGAGAAGAAACCCTTAAGCCATTTGGATGGATTATTCAGCAGATGAGCTCATCCAAAAAACTGAAGGCAAGCTCAATCAATCAATCAGTCTATCTATCCATCTATCTATCTATCTATCTATCTATCTATCTATCTATCTATCTATCTATCTATCTGTCAACCAGTTCTAGTAGCAGATGATGAGGTTAATTTACTATTCTCTTAAAAATAGTCTGGGCAAGGCACCACATTTATTAATTGGATAAAGTATAGCTGGGCTAGGGATGTGGTGGCTCAGTGGGTTAGGACGCTGAGCTTGTTGATCAGAAGGTCGGCAGTTTGGTGGGTCGAATCCCGAGTGCTGCATAACAGAGTGAGCGCCTGTTACTCGTCCCAGCTTCTGCCAACCTAGCAGTTCGAAAGCATGTAAAAATGCAAGTAGAAAAATAGGGACCACTACGGTGGGAAGGTAACAGCGTTCCGTGTGCCTTTAGTGTCTAGTCATGCCGGCCACATGACCACGGAGATGTCCTCGGACAAACGCTGGCTCTTCAGCTTTGAAACGGAGATGAGCACCGGCCCCTAGAGTTGGAAACGACTAGCACGCATGTGCGGGGGAACCTTTACCTTTACCTTTATAGCTGGGCTATGTAAAACAGTACTGGAATTTAAGCATTAAAAACATGTTGAATGTGTAGATGAACAATAAACAATCAATGATCTGATGAGAGGATATTAGGTTTCTATGCCCTGGACTGAGGGATGAGAAAAAGAAGAAAGGGAAGGGAAAGGAAGGGAAGGGAAGGGAAGGAAGGAAGGAAGGAAGGAAGGAAGGAAGGAAGGAAGGAAGGAAGGAAGAAAGGAAGGGTTTTAGATTGAGAAACTAGATTCCTTCATTCCATGAAAAATGCAAAGTTAAATGACATGATTGAGCTTTGGAGTTGACATTGCACTCAAAGTAGATGCCAAAGTTCTTATTTATTCAGCTATGTACATTTAAATTTGTACAGGTGTTTTGCAAAATGTCACTCTTTCTCTATAGTAACTAACACTATTTTTAAAAAAAAAACCCTGAAAGGATAATTAAATTTAGGAACTTCATAACTTAATCAGTTTTCAAACATATTTATTCATAATAAATTATATGCGGAAGTGAGTAACGAACAGCATAGGTGCCTTTCAGCAAAATAACAAAATATTGCTTCAAGGTTTTCAATAAAACTGCCATCGTAAGAATGAAACTTTGCAAGTCAATGCTTATCTTTTTCACAAAACAAGGGCAGGTTGAAGTGAAACGTTGCTAAATCCTCTTGTACGGGTTCTTGCTTCCAATGTTTGCAGCATAAAATGTGAACAGTTACCTAGTTAAACCTATTATCAGTCTTGCCTCATATGTCAATTCTGATTTAGCATGTCTCCAGGTTTCAGATAGATGTTTTTCAAGATGCTGCCATCCAGATCATTTGACTGGAACTCTTTGAATCTGGTATTTTATACACTTCTTACACCATTTGAAATGTTAATCCCCTTCTAGAGATGGGTCAATGCATATGCTTAATCCTTTTCTGTACAGCTGTTTGCATGCCGTTAATTTTAACACTTTTTGGAACATTTGGCAGCTTTCTGTGACTCAAAAGCATTATTAAAACAAGCATTGAGTCTAAGGAATCAGATACTATCTTAAAATAATGTTTTCTTTAGGATGTTTTGAAAAATTTAACATCTTGGATTTTTTGTCTAGGATAGGTACTTCTTCTGCACTGTACTGCAGCCATACAGTATTTTAAGTTATTTCCTGAAGAAATCTTGGGGGAACAGGAATCTCTATTTTTAACTTTCTGAATTTAATTTTCAGTGTATTCTGAGATTATCCATCTATCTGGTGCAATGCAAGAAAAGGAAAATAGAAAATAAAGATTCTGATATCTGCAGATCGACCTAAGAAAGAACATCTGAAGCCCTAGAGAATGTCTGTTGGTCAGCATAGAAAAGAGAGCAGTGGTCTGATTCCTTATTAGGCAGCCTTCCTATAGCTCATTGGAAAAAATATGACAGGGGTTTTGATTGCATGGATGGTTGTACATATTTTCAATTAGAGTTCAGTTTAGTAAGACAGCACATATACATGGTCCACCAAAATGAATGAGACATATGCTTATATACAAATCAAATTTACGCCAACGAACCAAGTTAAAAGTTCCCATCAAGTTTTGTCCTGTAGAATTATGGCAATAATCAGTTACAGCACTTTTCAAGTATTTTCAGTATAAATGTACATGCAGCAAAATCCTGGGAGAAGGGTGGCGAGTCAGGTTAGAGTCGGTCTAATGGGACAGATTGATGAAAGCAACATCATGCTGTTTGTGATGAAGCTCTGGCCTTTTCAATGTGCATTGTAATGCATGTCCCAAAAGGGGTGGAGGGGCCTTGCAGCACAACAGCATAATACTACTTTCATCAATTTGGCAAATGATGGAACCTAGAGATACCTATTTTTATACATATGTATTCAGTTTCTCTTTTTAAGTATGAATCTTGTATAGCCTCTATTTCATGAAGGAATTAAGGCCATTGTGCTGTGAAATAATAAACTAATCAATATCCTGAAATAAATTAGGACCCAATGCATAAAGTGTTCATATTAATAAATAATATGTGTATGAGAGTTGGGCTGTATTCTGCTGTAATGGTGAAATCTAAGAAATAAAATGGTATTGAAAAATTGAAAATATGTAGCCATGCCTTTCAGACTGTAGTGGGCCATAGTTAAAGTAGCAATGATATTTTACAAGATTTTTACAACACAATGTAAAACAGCTTTCCATCAGCAACCTAGTCCTAAACTATCCCTCTCTACTGGCTTTCTGAAAAGCAGTAGCTCTCCGTAAAGCTTTTGGGGACGAAGGAAGGATTAGTCTGCCCTTGAGGGTGGTAAATCAAGTTGGGATTATGTTACTTTGATTATAGTTATAGGGAGCTTTCAGGAACTGAGAAGCAAAGAAATCAAAGAAATAATAAACAAATAAACAAGCAAACATGTAATGAAAATATTAAGAATCAAAAGGGAGAAAAATATTTTCTGATGTTTATTGAAATATAAATGTGGCAATAACAGAGCAAATGAAAAACACAAGCA
The DNA here is from genome assembly GCF_947247035.1 of Vipera ursinii. Classification (NCBI taxonomy): domain Eukaryota; kingdom Metazoa; phylum Chordata; class Lepidosauria; order Squamata; family Viperidae; genus Vipera; species Vipera ursinii. The sequence goes on from NC_139513.1 coordinate 255,173,256, forward strand.
AGATTTAGTAATTTAGAGAACCTGCTCTGTTGTCTAGTCTAACAAAGGAAATATATGTTTTCCCTCTTGATACATGGTTAGCAATGAGTAGATTTGCAAACTAGAACTTTTCTGTGGAGTTCTTAGTGCTCTCTGATGTTGCCTAGTTGGTAATGAAATATCTGCAAGAATACCACCAAACTCAGAGAAAACCAAGGACTGCACAATTCAACCCTGAACTACAAATATTCTCTTCCTTAAGGTGGATGAATCAGTCAATTTGTGATATATAAGAGTAATTTCAGTTTACAATGGCTGGTCTCCCTGCAGAAACAAGCAGAATGAACACAAGGCCTTTTTTCATTGAAGCAGATGGTATTAACATGTGGGGATATCCTTTAATATTTCTTCATGAGCCAGGCAGATACTGGAGTGTATAAGTAGTTTTTGTCACTATATGGGCAAACAACATTGTGCAGATCTAATGGACACCAGCACAAAGGCCTCTGAAAATTAGAGTCAGTGGAGCTGCAAGTAGTGGAAGACCACTAATTTAACTCCAACTATTTCACAGCTTTGAAAGGGAATGTTCTACATTAATTCATATATTAATGTAGAACATTCCCTTTCAAAGCTCTGTAATACAGAGATTTGTGAACAGTATAACATTTCATGGTCTGTCAGCATTGACATGTTTTTTGGAAATGAACTGACTGCTGGGTAGAAGAAAAGCAAGTACGGATATGATTCCCAATTAGTATAAGCTTGAAATTTCAATGTGAAAACTAGAATAAGATGGCGATAGGTAGTAGATGGAGTGACAACTATGGGCAGAAGCTGCAATTGTCTGACATTCGTGTTATAGTAAAGTTTTTAACACACAACAAGAACTGAGGAAGAGAAAACAGATGAAGGAAAGAGAAAGAAGATTTAAGGGTAGTAGTGGAGTTTAGGCATACTAGAGTATGACAGAAAAAAGGAAAACAAATGAGGAGCAGTGAAGCTATTTTGGAAGTAGAGAAGTGATCCAGATAGGAGTTCCAAAGCCTAGATGAATTTAACAGTGAAACATTAACAAAATAATGTGCTACAGTTTTTTCTTATGTGTGTACAGTGCTATTTGGCATGCCAAGAAAACTACTTGATTTCAGTAGACACGTATATCTAAATAAGCCCATCCTGTTGAATTGCTTATAACAACAGATATTCAAGGTATGGGTTCATGCAATGCTGGATAGGTTCATATATTTTCCTAAATCAGAATATGGTTTATTTAAGTTGGCTTAGTGTTTTTGGAACCCAGCCAATGAAACAATAGATTCAGTATACTATTTGCTAAACAAACTATACGTGATATTATATATGTTATGTTAGCATTTTTAGCCAATGAATGCTATTCAACCAAAGAATCAATACATTCACACAGACAAATACACCCATCATGCTATTCCTTTTTCAGTAGGCAATGTTATGCAATGTGGAAAAAGAAATCAGAAATAGTAAGAAAGAATAACTAAAGATATTCAGGTTCTTAGCTAACGCTACAACGTTTCTAAAATCTACTCTTCAAAAATTACTAGTCCAGGTAGAAAAACAAATAATACAGTGTGCAAGTAATTCCATCACCAGGCCCCTACATTCACTCTTGCCAAAATCTTGATACTATGGTTTAATATCAAGCATAAAAAATATTGTGAAATGCTGGCAACCTGAAACTACATTTATTACTAGAAAATTGTGGAATATCCTAGTGCAGGGGTGTCAAACTCAATTTCATTGAGGGCCGCATCAGCATTGTGGTTGCCCTCAGGGGGCCGGGTGGGTATGGCCAGGGTGGGCATGGCCTACTGGGTGGGCATGGCTAGAGTGTGTATGGCCTACTGGGTGGGCGTGACCAGCTCTGCATTGTTCGCATCAAGGGTGCCTATGGGGGCCTGGGCAGGAGTGGGACAGATCTGAGGGTCTCTGGCAGAAGGAGGGTCTCTGGGCTAGGGCCAAGGCAGTGGGGGCTATTCCCTCAATGTTTCCAGGATGGCTTCATGGGCCAAATGAATCCACTTTGCAGGCCGGATCTGACCCCCGGGCCTTGTGTTTGACATGTCTGTCCTAGTGGATAATACAAATTTGTGCTCATTTAGCATCTCCTTTAAAGTCATTGTGAAATTATGAACTACAATTTCACATCTATTTTAAGAAACGGTAAGAATAAATTAATGTAGTCTAAAACTGTAATACAAAGATGTAATATTTCTGGCAATTATATTTAGCCATAATTCTTAGCTTTATTGCAATGTTAGTTGCAATAATATTCAGCACAAATGCTTTGGCTTCCAAAAGTTTTAGTTCAAGAAGCAAAAACCTCTTATTTTATCTTATATGTAAATATTTGTAAAAGGGTTAATGAATAGTTAATGAATAATTTTATGCTACCAACACTACCCAACTTGAATTCTGTTTATGATTCAGCATACTCATTTATAATCTTGAAATACATACATAAATCATTCCCATCTATAAATATTATGTAATCTATGGGAGTGTTTTGTTTCTATTACTGAAAGTCAGAGTTGGGAAGAGAATCTTTAGAACTGAGGTACGAAAAATAAAGCATTTTTGTCAAAAATATTTGTACAGCTGAAATAAATCCTCATGAATGTGAGCCTTGAAAACTCAACTAAACAATTAATACATAAGCTGTCTGTATGAGCTTTTCTATTTAGACTGCAGAAATATATCCTATTTCTAGCCTTAACCAAACTTTAGAAGTTTTTTTGAATAACAAAAAAAGAATGGAGGACAGCAACTTGGAGTATGAGATGAAAGTAATTGTGTTTCCCTTTTGGATCTACTATAAGTAGTGTAAATGGTAAGAGAACACTTATCCGACCTTGATGAATATAAATCACCGGAACTGGACAGATTACATCCCAGAGTTCTGAAGGAGCTGGCAGATGTTATCTCAGAACCATTGCACCATATCTTTCAAAAATCCCGGAGCACTAGGGAAGTAACTGAGGATTGGAAAAGGGCTGATGTGGTTCCCATCTTCAAGAAAGAGAAAAAAACAGACCCAGGAAACTACAGACCAATCAGTCTAACATCAATACCTGGGAAGATTCTGGAAAAGATACTCAGAACTGCAAACAACTACAAGCAAACAAAGTTATAACTAGTAGCCAGCACGGGTTTGTTAAAAACAGATCATGCCAAACCAATCTTATTTCATTCTTTGATAAAATGACTAAATTAGCAGACCAGTGAAACGCTATGGACATATTATACTTAGATTTCAGTAAGACATTTGATAAAGTAGACCATAACATGCTGCTTAGTAAGCTAGTAAAAGGTGGGATAGACAACATCACCACAGATGGATTTGTAGCTGGCTGACAAACTGTACTCAGCAAGTAGTCCTCAATGGTACTACATCCACATGGAGAGAGGTAAGCAGTGGGGTACCACAAGGCTCCGTCTTAGGCCCAGTACTCTCTAATGTTTTCATAAATGACTTACATGAGGGAATAGAAGGGAAAGTCATCAAATTTTCAGATGACACTAAACTGGCAGGAATAGCCAACCTCCCAGAAGATAAGCTCAGTATCCAAAAAATACATTGACAAACTTGAACAATGGGCCCTATCCAACAAAATGAATTTTAATGTGGAGAAAAGCAAAGATTTATATTTAGGTAGGAAAAATTAAAGGTACAGTATAAGTATAGATTAGTGAGACCTGGCTCAAAAACAGTAACTGTGAGAGGGACATTGGAATCCTAGTGGATGATCACTTGACTATGAGCCAGCAGTGTGCAGCAGCAGCAGCCAAAAGAGCTAATACAATCCTGGGTGGTATAAACAGAGGCACAGAATCAAGATCACACAAAGTATTAGTACCACTTTATTAAACTCTAGTAAGACCACACCTGGAACACAGCAACCAATTTTGGCCATCATACTACAAAAAAGATGTTGAGACTTTGGAAAAAGTTCAGAGAAGAGCAACTAAAATGATCAAATGCCTGAAGACTAAAACATATGAAGAAGGGCTGCAGGACTTGGGTTTTGGCTAGTCTAAAGAAAAGAAGGAATAGCGGGGACATGATAGCAGTATTCCAGTATGTGAGGGGCTGCCACAAAGAAGAGGGCATCAAGCTATTCTCCAAAGCACCAGAGGGCAGGAAAAGAAACAATGGTTAGAAACTGACCAAAAAGAGAAGCAACCTGGAATTAAGGAGAAACTTCCTAACACTGAGGACAATTAACCAGTGGAACAGATTGCCTTCAGAAATCGTGGTTGCTGCATCACTGGAGGTTTTTAAGAAGAGACTAGTGAGTAGACAATCACTTATCTGAAATGGTATAGGTTCTCCTGCTTGAGCAGGGGCTGGACTAGAAGATCTCCAAGGTCTATTCTATTCTATTCTATTCTATTCTATTCTATTCTGTTCTGTTCTGTTCTGTTCTGTTCTGTTCTATTCTATTCTATTCTATTCTATTCTATTCTATTCTATTCTATTCTATTCTATTCTATTCTATTCTATTCTATTCTATTCTATTCTATTCTATTCTATTCTTACTAGGGTCTCCTGCCTGAGCAGGGGGTTGGACTGGAAGACCTCCAAGGTCCCTTCCAACCCTGTTATTCTGTTCTGTTCTATTAAACTGAGAGAATAAGTGCTGACTAGAGAAATGTATATTGAGAGATATCGTAACTTACATTTATGCAACTGATAATAGCTCAAGCTGTTAGTCTGCTTGAGTTTTTTTTAGCTACTATTCCATTTGGCTCCTATAAAAATATTTTTAAAACTCTTGGCAAACAACAAAATACTTTGCAGAAAACATATCCAAACCAATTTAGAAAACAACCTGAACAAATTGAAACTTTCAAGTTAATTAAGATAATATGTTTTTGCAACTTTAACAGGTTATTATTCCAAGAATCAGAAAACATTCTGTTTTTGAAGATTTAACAATGCAAATGTTTGATAATGAAATTTAGTGGAATAACTGCAAAATTTAGCGCTTATATTTCTGTCTCAATTCAACTCTACTTTGTAGGATTCTGGGAGATGGGCTTTAATTTGTAAAAATAATTTATTCATATACCTCTAGAAAGCTTCAAAAATACAGATACAGAACACATTCGTATGAACACTTTCCTATACATATGTCCCAAAGGAGACAATGGCTGGCTAACATATTTCAAACCAGAATTTATCAGTATACTAGATATTGAAGAATCTAAAAGCTGTTTTCCTGATCACCCCTATATGACTTTTTCTGTTTTCCAATTCCTGGTCTCTCCCCATTTTTCTGTAGGAGGAGTTTTATGCTAGAATTCATCTGCAGTTTCAAAAAAAGAAGATACCTTAGCAAAATCACCCTACAGAACTGCATGTGCTCACATATGTTACATATATGTTATGGAGTCAAAACTAAAACAGTCCATGCATGGGGGCAAGTGAAATCTGACTTTTTCTCAACTGAGAATGATTGCCTCATGTCATGACCTCGAAACTCCTTACAGGAAATCAGACCACATCTCAACAATAACAGCAAGCCAGCCAAACAACCTGAAACAGACCATGACTCAGAGGCAACCAAATGAACAAACACCATTTGCATCACACAGACAATACTTACACACCAAAGACTATGGCCCAGCAACAACAACCAGCCAATCAAACAGCCCGAAACCAGACCATGACTCAGAAACATCCAAACATGCTCTGAAACAAAGTTTGCCTCTCAGATCTCAGCACAGTCCTCTTTATTCATAGGTAAAGCCCTATCTGAATGCCCATGGACTGGTTTTATTTATATGGCTGCCCATATCAATACTTAATGCTGGGCAGCTAATAATATTAAAAATATTTAGTCACACTATGAAGAGCTACTGACTTGGAAGTGCCCTTTATGTCAGAGTGTACTGCTATTCTTAGCACAACTTAATTTCAGCAGAATCTAAAAGACACAAGACAATCTTCTTTCCATTTTAATTGCACTGTAGCAATATGTGAATATGTCTGACAGAGTAGATTTATGATAATTTTTTTTGTACTAATTTTTTTTTCTGACTAAACAAATCATTTCAGGGTCCATGGTTTATGCCAACAGTAAATTCACTAGCAAACTCCTCCCATATGTAGAAATAGGCTCACACAGGATTAAAATAAAACAAATGCAAACAATACTAATAGGATCCCTAATATTTTAAATGTATACAATATCATATAAACAGAACTACTTAGTTATTTTATTTGAGTTTAACTCAAGCAAATGCCATCCTTAAAAATATGACTAAAATGTTAAAATACATGGTAATTTAGAAATTATCTGAGTTATTAAACTTCTCTCAGAAACACATGTCCATACTGTTTCATAGTGAGCTGAATTTTTTGTTGTTAAAAATCCCTATGTGTTACTTCCTTTAGTTAAATGTTATTTCACTAAAACACGGGAAACTCTGTTGACCTTGTACAATTTAGCTTACAGTAGGCTGCAAAATATATTCACTGTTAGAAATAGATGATTTATAAAAAGGACATCAGTGGCCAAGTCACCAAGCAGTATCTTTACTACGGAAACTTCCATTCTATGTTCACATATTTGCATGCATGGTTACTTAACAATAGTTTACTAAATCCATTTTTCTGGATTTACATAATGTACAGAAGAATGAGTTAACCAAAAGGGCTGGATTGGAACAACATGCCAGGATGGCTGGAATGTTTTTGGTCAATATATTGTGCAAAAACAACTTCTTGCCAGTTTCTATTTATATCTGTGCACAATTGATATCTAGTTGGAAGAAAGAAATCAACCAAAGCCCTTCAAAACCATCAGTAGCTATAGCTGACTAGCAACTCCTAATGAATCATTGCTATCTGTTGATTTACTACTACTGAGGAGCTTGGGATAGACTGTTGATCCCACCATTAAGAGAGTGTTAGCTTTTCAAGGTAGTTCAGACAAGAAGCATAACAACGAACACTAGCTCGGTCTTAATTGTAAGGTTACATTAACAGAGTTTTGTAAGGCTGAATGAATTACTCCCATCCTTTCCTTTTACTCTATGGAAAACTAGTGAGGGTCCCTTCTAAAATGCTTCTCAAACACCTCTTCTTCTGTGGACTGAGATATCTTCCATATGCTGGTTTTCTGGCCTCTGGCTTTTCTTCTTATTTCCCATTCCCCACATGCTACTAGACGAACAAAAAGCAAAGGACACAGTTTTTTAAATACATACTTCTAAATGTGCATTTAATAGTTTTGGATTTGCATAGTTTAAATATGCAAGAACTAGGGTGAAATCTCTGCTTCATTAACAACTCTTCCCCACACATATCTTCTCTATATAGCTACCTCAAGTCTAATCTAATTATCTCAATTATTGAATTCTCCTCACCCCAAGTGCCTAAATACATGTTAAAAATGGCATCCCTTGACCTTTCCATCCTGCCAAGCCAGCAAAAGGATGATTGCATGTAGCAAGGAATATAGCATCTTCAGCAAAGTGCGAAAGAGCCTAGAAATTGTAAGGCTATCATTAAATGCAAAGGACTGTATAATAAAAAAAGAAGAACCTTAACACAAAGATTTGACCTTTACGAGGAGATATGAGCATTATAACTGAAAACATCCTAGTGAAATTCAAGCCCAACAGGTGTCCTCTATCACAAGGCTTTTCAACCAGTGGTACGGGTACCACCTGTGGTACATTGGCACCTGGCAGGTGGTATGCGACCATCCTAGAGAAGTGGTAGTGGCGGAGGGGAATGAGCTGAACTGTTGGCAGCACCACACAAGCCTGAGCGAGAGATGGCTGGAGCTGCAGGGCTGTCAGGGCTCAGCGAAAGTGCCAGGATCAGCGCCAGGCTCCAACTGGAGCTCGGCGCTGATCCTGGCACTTCTGAGCCCAGAAGAAGCGCTGATCAGCTGGAATGTTGCAGCATCTCCAGGGTCTTGTGATTTACATTCAGATGCTTGGCAACTGATTCATATTTATGACAGTCACAGTGTCCCAGGGTCATGTGAAGTGACCAAACCTGCTGCAACCACCCAGAAGATGGGGGAAATAAAAACCAAGCACCCCCCCACCCGACCCCCACTGCCAGTCCTCAACAGAAATGCTCACAACAATGAAAACCTTGGACAGGAGGAAGAGTGCCGCCGGGCAGGCAGGCAGGTGTCTTGCTCGGCTGCGGCTTGGGGGGCACTTTTTCAGTGCCATTGTAACTTTGAACAGTCACTAAGCAAACTGTTGTAAGTCGAGGACTACCTGTACTTCATCACGTTTTTCCTTTTTTGACACCTTGCTAGGTGACTGCTGGTACTCGGATGTTGCCATATCCTAAAAGTGGTACACTGGGTAAAAAAGTTGAAAAGCCCTGCTCTATCAAACACTGCAGCCATTCTCCACTTTCTTCCTCCATGTGAGAACAGTCACTCATATCACTCCAGGACCTGCACTGACTTCCTATTGTTTTCTAAATGCAACTAAAAGGCCTATTTTCAATCCATCTTCAGAAAACCTTGATAACTGGAAATCATCACATTCTTTTATATTAGTCTAGCATGAGCATCTAGAGAAAGATTCTGCATGGATTTAGATTGAAAGCCTATCTTCTCTGGAAGCAGTTTTCTTTCTTGACAATCTTTTTTTTTTTTGCTAAGTGCTAGCCAGAACATGCTTTGTGATGATTGGGACGTTTTGTATAAGACTGTTTTAGCTATGCTCTATAAGGAAAAGTCTTTTCAAGTATCCCAGCAGGACAAATGCACTGTCGAATATCTGGAGAAGAGATGCCAGGCACAGCAGACAAATCTGATGTACTTGCAAGAAAGTTTGAGGCAGTGTTTCTCAATCCTGTCAATTTTAAATGTGTAGACTAGCTGGGGAATCCTGAGAGTTTTACCCTTGCTGGCTTGGGAATTCTGGTGTTGAAGTCTACATATCTTAAAGTGGTCAAAGTTGAGAAACACTGTTTTAAGGTACCTTTATGCCAGATTTAGATAGGATAAAAAAAAACCTGAGTCCTCATTTGGAACCTTTATTTTTCAATTTGTGCTAATGTAAAATGCACAAGTTCAGCCCTGCAACATATAAAATTGAACCCTTTCAATCTCTCCCTTTGGAGACTATTTGCTTTTTACAGATGTTTTCCAGCACAAATATGCAGGATACTTCAAACCTTCAATTCAGTCTTAAAGTTTTTCTTCTGTGTATTAAGGTTAATCAGTTCATTGTGACTTATGCGTTATAAATAAGGAGACAGAAATCTACTTAATGTGTTCTAAGTTCTCCTTTAACAATAGTTTCCTCAAAATCAATCAATTTAGAAGTTAGTCTTTACAATCAATTAGTGGAACAGTTTGTGTTCAGATTATGTGGGTGCTTCATCCCTGGAAGCTTTCAAGAAGAGATTGGATAGCCATCAGTCAGAAACGGTATAGCAGGAAGTTAGACTAAATGACCTATAAGCAGGGCTTTTTTTCTCATAGAACGCTCAGAACGGAGTTCCAGCACCTTTTTTGGATGGAACCTTGTAGGGTAGGCAAGGCGGGTTGTATAACGTGTGAGTTCCGGCACCTTTCTCTTTTACAAAAAAAGCACTGCCTATAAGGTCACTTCCAACTCTTTTATTCTGTTCTACCTTAGCTCTTGTTAATTTTAATTGGTGGTTCAAAATAGAACTAAATTGAGACCCATCAATAGATATATGTTTTACAATGGAAATAAGCAGAAAACTTTTCTGTAGAAAATTCAACTGATAAAGCTTTTTGTATTGCTACATATCCAGGCCAAAATATTACATTAGTTACATTTTTACCTGACAACACAGAGTTATTGCAAGTATAAAAAAGCAATATAGTTAGAAGGCCTAGAATTTAGAGAAATATGTTTTGCTGGCTTCATCACATATTTCATATTTCATACCTGCTGCATTGGTTCTTCCTCTAAATACATCATCATAAGCTTTCCACTGGGGTGTCACTTGATAAACATGAATGAACACCACAAATACTACCACCAGGCATACTAGTGGTACCAGTGCAGCAGTAAAAAGGGCTCCGTAAATATTTGGAATGAAGCATCTGAAATGAAAAAAGAAAACAGAGTCATTTTCAAATATTATAGGAACTTTGTTTGGAGTGTAGAAGTCACCACACATGGTGTTTAACCATATGATTTTCAAGCGTTAAAAGAAAATTCAAATGGTCTTTAATTATTTCATATATCTTGAATTTATAAGAGACAGTAATTGTCAAAACGGGATTAACTTTTTTAAAGTATAATAAAAGTTTTTATACATGCAGTTTTCCCAATAGAAAAAAAAACTAAACTCATTCAAAAAACCCTCCTATTTGTACATTTATCTAATGCCAAACTTAATAGCACTATTAAAAAAATGCATTTTTTAAATTTATCATCGGTTACCACATTCAGAATTTCTTTAAAACATATATAAAACCAAAAATGATTGGCATATAATAAAAGGTTTTATTCTAAATAAAACAACTGTTGGTTTCTTTTTGCAATAACTTTCCTCCATCTATTTTTCTTTTTTCAGTTGGAGAAGTGAATAGGGCTAGACCTCACCGATTCAGAAACCAAAGTGGAAATCTATTAATACTTGCCTCCTGTAAACCCAATTATGGTGGGTTCTTTAGATGTGAATAAATGAGAATTGACTTAGTCCAGGAATATTTTAACTTCTAGAAAAATGTACTGTTCAATTACTTCACCAGAATACTTATTTATATAGTTAAAATATATAATACCAATAGCAACATTGTTTGGTTCACAAAACCTAATTGTATTTAAAGAACTTTTGCACTGAATTGAAGCACAGGATTTTTTTTTAACCTAAGCATAAATCTATAAACCTCTGACTCCTTACCAACTTCAATAGCCAATTGTTTCATGCTCACTGTTTCAAATCAGAAAGAAAAATAAACCATTAGCATTTTCTAACAACCCCACTGTTGCCCTTTTGTACATTCATTAGATAATAAAAGTATTGTATCTCAACAAAATGTTCAGGAATATCTCCTCATTGGTCAATATTGGTTAATATTGCTAATTATAAGCAATATTGTATGATCAGTAAAAGCTTTCTTATAGGTAGTCCTTGACTTATGACTATAATTGGGACAAATGTCTATGGAGATTCTCAATCATCATGGTTGTCCCACAGGTGCTTCTCAAAAGGCAACTGGACTTTCTTGTTTTTTTTCCTTGAAAACATTTCCCTTCTTATCCAAGAAGCTTCTTCAATTCTGAGAAGAGAACTGAAGAAGCTTCCTGGATGACAAGCAAAATGTTTTCAAAGAAAAAAACCAAGGAAGTTGGTTTTTGAAAAGCACCAGTGGTACAACCATTATGATTGAGAATCTCCATAGATGTTTGAAAAGCACATTTGGGCCACAGTTGGGACAGAATTTCTGCTGCTAAACAAAACAATTTTTAAATGAGTTTTGTCCAATTTTAGGACCTTTTTGGCCATGGTTGTTAAGTGAATCACTGCAGTTGTTAAATGTATCATGCAGTGATTAGGTGACTTGGGAAGGTTGCAAATGGCTATCATCTGACTCTGGGATGCTGCAATCATCGTAAATACATAACAGTTGCCAAGCACCTTAATTTTGATCATGTGACCATGGAGATGCTGCAACTGTCATAAGTGCAAGAACCAGTGGCAAGTCAATTGTTTTTTCAGTAGCATTGTCATTCTGAATTATCGCTAAGTGAAAAGTTGTGACTTGGGGATTATTTGTGGTTGGAACTCTGTAAGAGCAAACGTATCCATTCAAAAATTCTATCAAGATGTTTCTTCTTTACAATTAATTTCTATCTATCCACACTATTATGGAAATACACAATCACCAGATTTTGTCTTCTTGGAAGATTAGATTGAATATTGATAAACAGACTTTAAAAATAAATATCATTACCAGTATCATCTTTACTATTTCCAATGAGTATACCTAGAAGTCTAGTTCTGCACTGTTAGATAAACCATTGTGAAGGTTTCTGTCTTTTGTCCTTTCACTCACTCTGTGAGTGCGCCCGCCCATTGGAACGAACTGCCGATGGAGCTTCGGACTGCCCCTGACCTTCGCTCGTTTCGCTGGGACTTAAAAACCTGGTTGTTTGAATTGTCTGGCTTGGACTGAGGGATTTTAAATTTTAAATTATATTAATTAAATCAAATTAAATTAAATTAAATTAATTTTAAATTTTTACTGTTATTATTAATTGTGGGCTTGTACTAATTTAATTTCCTTTTATTCTCTTTTTGTACTGTTTTAACTGCCCTGTGAACCGCCCTGAGTCCTTCGGGAATAGGGCGGTATATAAATTCAACTAATAAATAAATAATAAATAAATAATTTCTGAACTGATTTATTTTGAAGAAAGTTGATTTATAGTATAAATTACTATTACAAAAATGCAGTGTGCATCTGCCAACCTTACTATTTTCAGAATGCAAGAATATGAGATAAAGCAAATACAAACAAATTATTCTACTAATTAAATGTATAAATCATCCACTTTGGTATATCCACCTATTGCATAGAAGGGACTGAGCTCTCTTGACAGAGAGTTATATGCTATGGCTGGGCAGGCCCTGTGGGAGGGAGGGAAACATGTAGTGCTCTGAATCTTTATTTAGTTATGGGATTTGTATCCTGCCCATTTGAGCAAGTTGGTTGGATAACAGTTAACAGCATAACTAATAATAGCTTAAAAGAACATTAAATGTAAATTAGAAAATAGCAGATTATAACAAAATTAAGCTAACACAAAAAATTAAGAAAATTAAGACAAAGCAGGGTTGAAACCAGTAGTGAGCTCATTAGTTCTTCTGTACTCAATTTTCCCCCACATAGCCACAGTTTTACAGCTTTCGGAAAAATAAGCAGTATATTCCAAAGGCAGGCAGCCGTTCTGAAGAAACCTGCCTCCAGAATTGGAAAAGCCAGGTTTTTTTTAGCCAATGCAAAGTTCAGGGGTCACCATAGGATTCACATCACTTATCAGAATTATTTTTTTATAATAGATGATAATGAGCTCTCTTATGAAAGTGACCTAAGTTAATCTTCTATTTTTCTCTACTAATGTTAAGTCTCAATGTATATACTTCACTGTATATACTGTATATAACTCTCAAGAACTATTACTTTGCACACATGAAAAATATATACTGATTATATGTTTGAATATGAAACATTTTAGAAATAAGGAAGGAAACCCTGTTGCACCTGGAAGATCAAGTTTAGTAGTCATCTATGGAACCCAAACTTTCATCTACAAGAATTTGTATTATCGTATCTCTGCAGCACACAGAAATAAAATGTGGACAAGTGTGAAGTTTATTTTTTTGTAAAAAAATTTTTTATTGATTTTCCAATATTACAATTGTATCTTTGAAAAGCAATGTGGTGTCTGGGTTACAATAGTTCCATTTCATACAGGTACATGTTATTACAGATCTTCAATTTGTTGTAGCCAATATTTCCTCTCTTTTTTCTTTTAATACATATTGTCTCTTATCTAAATTAACATACTTCTTATTTTATCTATCAGTTATTTAGTGGTTTCCTTGCATTTGTTAATATTTTTATATATTTTATTTATTTTAACATTTCATCTTTAAGGCATCAATCACCTTATAAATTTTCCCACCTTTAATTTTGCATTATTATTAAAGTTAAACGTTTGAAGTTTCTCATTTTCATATTTCTAAGTGACCCCACTTCCCTTTATCGCAGTTCTCTCCAATGCCTAGTAATCTAGATACACATCCTATCTATCTCATTCCCATATCAAGAGGTTAATAATACAATATAATATTCTTGTTTCCATTATAATTTCCACATAGTGGAAATTTTTTTTGCCGGCTCCGAAGATGGCGGACGCGCTGGGGAGAGCTCCGTAGCCCCCAACAGTAAGGCGTCCCCCCAGGAGCCCCCCAGGGACGTCAATGGACCCCTGGGGTGGGGCAAGAATTTCGGGCAAAACAGCTGGGTAACTATGCTGCCCGCTGCCTCCCGGAACAACTGCAGGGGTGCCAGGACACCCCTGCCCCGCCGCCTGGGCCGCTGGCGACCGTTATAACGGAGCCAGCACCCTCCGCCCTGCCTCTGCCGCTGTCAACTGCTGAGCAAGGGCGGCGCCTCCGCCGATCAGCTGTGCGGCGGAGGCCCCGGCGGGAAGGATGGCAGCGGCTGCGGCAACGATTTTTTTTCAAGCCCCCAGGCTGGTCGTGGATCCAGGGAGGCTGGCAACGGCGATGGCGGTGGCGGCGGGGCGCCTCCAGGCCCCCCCCTGGCCATCGAGGAGGGGCCGGAGGCTCTGCTCTGCCCCGGCCCCCCCACAGGCTCCCGGGCGACGGCGGCGTCTCCAGGTTATCAGCGGAGACGCCGCGGACCAGCTGGACCAGCTGGGTGGCGGAGGCGAAGGCATCGGCGGCGCCGGAGGTGAGAGACCCGCCCCTGGACCACGGCAGCCGTCGCAGCCATCCAGGAGGAGCCGGAGGCTCTGCTCTGCCCCGGCCCCCCCCCACCGGCTCCCGGGCGACGGCGGCGTCTCCAGGTTATCAGCGGAGACGCCGCGGACCAGCTGGACCAGCTGGGTGGCGGAGGCGAAGGCATCGGCGGCGCCGGAGGTGAGAGACCCGCCCCTGGACCACGGCAGCCGTCGCAGCCATCCAGGAGGGGCCGGAGGCTCTGCTCTGCCCCGGCCCCCCCCCACCGGCTCCCGGGCGACGGCGGCGTCTCCAGGTTACCAGCGGAGACGCCGCGGACCAGCTGGACCAGCTGGGTGGCGGAGGCGGAGGCATCGGCGGCGCCGGAGGTGAGAGACCCGCCCCTGGACCACAACAACCCTGGACCACGGCAGCCCTCGCAGCCATACAGGAGGGGCCGAAGGCTCTGCTCTGCCCCTGACCGGCTCCCGGGTGGCGGCGGCATCTTCGGCGGTAAGAGCAGCGGTGCGGCGTCTCGACCACCGTGGGCTGCCCCTGGACGGCGGTGCCTCCGAAAGATGCGCACCAAAGGAGACGCTGGACAATGGAGGCGACGGCCCGACCCACCTCCTCGAAACATCTTGATCGGAGACGGCAACACCAGGGGCATGACACCAGGGACTCCCGTACCTCTGAGATGCCACGCTCTGGACGGTCCCCAACCAATAGGGGCCATGGAACTGCGGCCGGGAACAACGCCCAGAGGATCAGGGAGGGAACTGTTTGGGGCGGCTGAACCACCGGAGCTGACGCCAATTAATGGATCCCTCCATCCTGCCTTCTGCCCATTCTCACCCATCTTTGCCCATTCTCTCCCCACAGGACATAACGGGCCTGGGTGCTAGCCACGGTGGCAGAGTGGCTGGGCCATACACCTGCTACCCCATAGTGGTGAGAGCTCTATGGGGTATGCCTCACCCAGAGTACGTTCTGGACCACCTCCGGAAGCAGAGACACAACCCATCGTGAGAGGATGAGGAGTGGCCTGCTTCTGGGGGTTCGCCCGGCCAAGTGGCAGTGGCAGGGCGACGATCCAGATACGCACCTACCCGGCTCGACCCTCCTGCAAATTCACCATCCAGGGGACAGCCTTCCCGGAACCACCTGTGACTATGCCCGTTCAATACTCTAGCATAGCACTGCACGCCCTCAGGGGTTCCCCACTCTCCTGGGTGCGACCCGCCTGTATCACATCCAATCTTGATGACGGGCCCAACCACTGGGCCTCTGAGAGATGGCCGGGCAGGGTCAGGGGCCTCCAGCACATTCCCATCAAGAGGCCCCTGATTAAGTTCTTAGCTAAGTTTTTTGTGGGGTTAGGGAGGGGGGAGGGAGGAGACTATGGTTGCGCGGGAAAGGCACACCTTCCAGCCACCATAACGCATGCCAGGCCCACAGCCGTTCGCGACGGCGTACAATGAGGGCCAGTCGCCGATAACACCCAGTGGCGTACTGACGAACGTCCCATCCCTAGGATGGTGGGGAATGGCAGAAGGTGCACAGACAGAGGGCCGTATCGTCACCGGGAGTGTCATCTCCGCTCTGTAAAGGCGGTGAGACGCTCCGACCCTCTGTTCTCCCCCGGAGGACCCGGGAGCAAAGGTGCGCACCCTCCCATGCTGAGGCTGGTCTACCTGAATGCAAGGTCCGCAGCCAACAAAGCTCACCTCATTCGTGACCTATTGGAGAGTGAGCATGCGGACCTGGCCTGCATCACGGAAACCTGGCTGGGCCCAGAGGGGGGTGTTCCTCTGGTTGACCTCTGCCCGCCAGGTTTCCAGGTACTGCACCAGCCCCGGGCTCATGGGAGGGGCGGGGGAGTGGCAGTTATCATCAGGGAATCCCTTAGCCCGCGAGAGACCACCGTCCCTCAGATGGTCGGGTGTGAGTCTCTCCTACTGAGATTCGGCCCAGGGGCGCAGCTGGGTCTGCTGCTGGCGTACCTACCACCTAATCGTGCAGCGGCGGCCCTACCCGAGCTACTCGATGTCCTCTCAGAGTTGGTGGTTGAATTCCCAAGACTCATGGTCTTGGGCGACTTTAATCTACCGTCCCTGGGAGGATCGTCCGAACTGGCTCGGGAGTTCATGGCTTCCATGATGGCCATGGACCTGTTGCAAATAATTTCTGGGCCGACTCATGAGAGAGGCCACAACCCAGACTTGGTGTTCTTGTCTGGACGGTGGCGTGATGATGTCGGTGGGGGTGCCACAACTGTTACGCCCCTGTCATGGACCGATCACCACCTCCTGCGGCTAGACTTCCCCCTTGCCACCCCCCACCGTGGGTGCACGGTGCCAGTCAGATGGTACCGCCCTAGGCGCCTAATGGACCCTGATAAGTTCCAGGCAGCGCTTAGGGACTCGCATGCACCCCCTGCTCACAGCTCGGCGGAAGCCTTAGTGGAAGCCTGGGAAAAGGCAGCCACGGAGGCTCTGGACCGAGTTGTACCCTTGCGGCCTCTGACCCGGCGCAGATCCCAGCGAGCCCCATGGTTCACCGAGGAGCTCCGGGAGATGAAGCGTCGGAGACGGGGCCTAGAGAGCCGTTGGAGGTCCAGTCGATCCGAATCCGACCGATTGCGACTAAGAATCCTCACCAGGTCTTATCTCGCTGCGATAAGGGTGGCAAAATCCAACTACTTTTCCACCCTCATCGCGTCCGCAGATAATCGCCCAGCTGCCTTGTTCAGGGTGACTCGCTCCCTATTAAACCAAGAGGTGAGGGAGGAACCCTTGCAGGGTCGAGCCGAGGAATTTGGTCAATATCTGCTGGATAAAATCGCTCGGATTCGAACTGGTCTGGACTCCAACTGGGCTGAGATGGAAGAACAAGACATGGACAGTCTTGTCGACGTCATCTGGGAAGAATTTGATCCTGTAACTCCTAAGGAAGTGGACAGGATTATGAGAAGGTTAAGCTCCTCCACATGCTTACTGGACCCGTGCCCTTCCTGGCTGGCCTATGCAGCTCGAGAGGCGACACGAGGCTGGTTCCTAGCGGTCATCTCTGCTTCTCTGAGTGAGGGTCACTTCCCCACCGCCTTGAAGGAGGCGGTGGTGAGACCTCTCCTCAAGAAGCCCACCTTGGACCCATCCTCTTTGAATAACTTTCGTCCAGTCTCCAATCTTCGCTTCCTTGCGAAGGTTGTTGAGAGCGTGGTGGCGCACCAACTTCCTCAGATCCTGGATGAAGCGGTTTATCTAGACCCGTACCAATCGGGTTTCAGGCCGGGCTACAGCACGGAGACGGCATTGGTCGCTCTGATGAATGATCTCTGGAGAGCCCGGGACAGGGGCCATTCCTCTGTCCTAGTCTTATTAGACCTCTCGGCGGCTTTCGATACCATCGACCATGGTATCTTGCTGCGACGCCTCAGGGGACTGGGAGTGGGAGGCACGGTTCTGCGTTGGTTCTCCTCCTTTCTCCAGGGTCGCTCGCAGTCGGTGCTGACAGGGGGACAGAGGTCGACCCCGAGGCCTCTCGCTTGCGGAGTCCCTCAGGGGTCGGTCCTCTCGCCTCTCCTGTTCAACATCTACATGAAACCGCTGGGTGAGATCATTCGCAGTTTTGGAGTAGGGTACCATCAGTATGCTGATGACACCCAGCTTTTTATCTCAACTCCAAACAATATCAGTGATGCCCTAGACATGATGTCCCGCTGCCTGAAAGCGGTCCGGGAATGGATGGGGAGAAACAGGCTTCAACTGAACCCGGACAAGACTGAATGGCTGTACGTACCGGGAAGCCAGGAGATTCAGAACGTCCCACTGCTTAACATTGGGGACAAGTTACTTCCCCCTGTTGATAGGGCCCGCAACCTGGGTGTCCTCCTAGACTCGCAGCTCTCCCTGGAAGACCACATTGGAGCTGTGACCAAGGGGGCCTTCTCCCGGGTTCGACTAATTCGCCAACTACGGCCTTATCTGGACCTGGATTCCTTACGTACAGTCACCCATGCCCTTGTGACATCTCGCCTAGACTATTGTAACGCTCTCTACATGGGGCTGCCCTTGAGATCCACTCGGAAGCTTCAACTGGTGCAAAGTGCGGCGGCACGGACACTCTTGGGAGCCTCCCGATACTCCCATATCACACCTCTCCTCCGTGCGCTGCACTGGCTTCCGGCTGCCTTCCGTGTGAAGTTCAAGGTGCTAACGATGACTTACAAAGCCCTACATGGCATGGGTCCGGACTACCTTCGGGAGCACCTTCTGCCGATGTCAGCACCCCACCGTCCTGTGCGCTCCCACAGAGAGGGCCTCCTCAGGGTGCCACCGCTCAAGGAATGTCGGCTGGTGGCCCCCAGGGGGAGGGCATTCTCAGTGGGTGCGCCAGCCCTCTGGAACACCTTACCAACAGAAATCCGGATGGCCCCTGACCTCCGTACCTTCCGTCGCGACTTAAAAACTTTCCTGTTTCAGCAGGCTGGCCTGGCATGATAGCGTTAATTGGGGTCCCAGTTTGTGTTCATTAGTGTTTCTTATTATTTTTATTGTTCGATCTGTATACCTTCCTTCCTCTGTACACCGCCCCGAGTCCCTCGGGAGAAGGGCGGTTTATAAAAACTAATAAA
Source organism: Vipera ursinii (assembly GCF_947247035.1). Taxonomy (NCBI): domain Eukaryota; kingdom Metazoa; phylum Chordata; class Lepidosauria; order Squamata; family Viperidae; genus Vipera; species Vipera ursinii. The sequence goes on from NC_139513.1 coordinate 255,192,347, forward strand.
TAAATAAATAAATAAATAGTGTAAATTCAATAACCAAAATTTTTCCCATTTCAACATTTAATACATCCTTTCTCTTCTCCTTTATATCTGTTCTCTCATGCTTATAATTTTATTCTTATCACTACATCCAAGTATATTAATTACATTATATCACTCTTAACATAAATACATCTTAGTCAATTTCATTTAAACGGCTCAATATTTCAATTTAACTGTTGATATTCACACATCTAATTTTTTTTAATTAGCCAGTGTTTTTATCTGCACATCAAAAAAGTCTCTCATAATCCAAGTACAATCCTGTCTATTTAGATATTTTTCATTTCAGGCCTCTTAAATATGTCCATTCTTCTTCAATCTTATTCTGGCTTTTTTCCTTTGCTATGTCATTTTCCTTTTCTTTGCTTCAGGGTCATCAAAGAGTTCTTGTGTTGTAGTATAAAATTGAAGTGAAAAGGTTGAAAAGCCCCGATCTAGTCCAACCCCTTGCTCAGGCAGGAAACCTTATACCATTTCAGACAAATGGCTGTCCAGTCTCTTCTTAAAAATTTCCACCATTGGAGCATTCACAGCTTCTGGAGGCAGGTTGTTCCACTGATTAATTGTTCTAACTGTCAGGAAATTTCTCCTTAGTTCTAGGTTGCTTCTCTCTTATTGGAACACTACTATCATGTCATCCCTTGTCCTTACTAGACATACCCAATTCCAGCAACCGTTCCTTACATTTTTTAGCCTCCAGTCTCCTAATATCTTTGTTGCTCTTCTCTGTACTCTTTCTAGAGTCTCAACATCTTTTTTACATTGTGGTGACCAAAACTGGATGCAGTATTCCAAGTGTGGCCTTACCAAGGCATCGTAAAGTATTAACACTTCATGTGATCTTGAGTCTATCTCTCTGTTAATGTAGCCTAGCACTGTGTTGGCTTTTTTGGCAGCTGCAGCACACTGCTGGTTCATATTTAAGTGATTGTCCACTAGGACTCTGAGATCCCTCTCACAGTTACTACTATTGAGCAAGGTACCACCTATACTATGCCTGTGCATTTGGTTTGTCTTGCCTAAATGTAGAACCTTACTTTTTTCACCATTGAATTTCACTTTGTTAGATAGTGCCCAATGTTCAAGTCTGTCAAGATCCTTCTGTATCTTAAGCCTTTCTTCTGGAGTGTTGGCTATTCCTGCCAGCTTGGTGTCATCTGGAAATTTGATGATTTCCCCATCTATCCCCTCATCCAAATCATTGATGATGATGTTGAAGAGCTCTGGGCCCAAAGATGTTGAAGACCCCTGGGACACCGCACTATACACTTCTCTCCATGTAGATGCAGTTCCATTAAGGATCACAAACTGAGTATGGCTGGTCAGCCAGTTACTGACAGTTATTTTTCTTCAAGTGAAGGTTAGACATTGATGTTATGGATAGGTATTGAATAGTGTAATGACCAATAGTTACTTCCAGATAAATCAACAATTGCTTTCCCATTTTATCTTTGAACTTTCTGAACAAAATAATTCTGTGACTAATATATTCCAGTTCTCAAAGGAAAATAGTGAATAAATGAAAGTATTATGTTGATGAAGTATTATGTCAGATTGAAGAAGCTACTTGGATAAGCAGCAAAATGTTTCAAACCAAAAAAAGGAAAGAAATCCAGTTGTCATGACTCAACTTTCAGATGGAAATATTATATTTGTTTAATTGCACATTTTGTATCAGCAATGATGGCTGGTAAATGGCAGAAAATTGCTGATTCTCTGTGTACAACACTTTGCATGAACAGAGCTTATGTATTTGCCTTGGCAATAGAAGTACGTAACTGCCCACACTTCAAATTTATGGAGCTAGAAATTTCACATCATTTGGCTATGACACCAGTAGGAATCTGATATTCCCCTGGAAAAATAAAAATTGTCCTGAAAAACCCTCCAAGTAGTTAAACAGCAAAACATTTGTTATAGCTGAAGTGTGTGTACTGATTTTTTTATTTAATACTCATAAGGCAGGTTGCTAGGAAAGTAAGAAAAATAAAAACATTTCACTGTAATTAGCAAAATTCCCTCTTGGAGTTTCCCATTTTTCTTATCAACATTTATGCCAAAATTATAGGAATAAAGCCAGTGCTTTGCAAGCACATGTTCCAAGCCCAGAAGCAAAGTAAAAGATCATGTATTGTTAGTCAAGATCTCTGAACTAAACCTACATAACAATATATTTTAATGCAGACTGAAGATAAATCCTGAACATTCGTGACAGAACAAAACTAGTTAATAAAACATATACCGGTATATGAAATTCCCTTGATGCTTCAGATTTTAGGTAACATTTTAATAGCAGGAACTCTTGGTTTACAATATTGAGGAAGGGAGATTCCCTAGATCAAATTAATTAACTGAGGGTTGAGATGAAAAATGTAATTAATTAGACTAGTATTTTTCAAACTGATATCAACAGGATACTCTGGAACAAATACTTCCCAAATTTGTAGTAAGCATGGCAAATTCCTGTGCTGGAGGAAAGTAACTTGGGGTATCCTCCACAGCTAGGATGGCGAATAGTGAGGGAGCTATAGTTCTGGATGCTATAATTCAGAAAAAAAAACCCTGCTTTTCCTCATTCCAAGGTTAAAAGAATTCTAACCATAACCCTAAATTGTAAGCATTCTAAATATATCTAAAGCAGGAGTGGGCAACCAAGAACTCTTTCAAAGATGTTTGCATATATTCAGAGGACGGGGCAGAGTGTTCTATCCAAAGGGCTGCAGAAGAAGGAAATAAGGAAGAAAAGGAGTTAAAAGAAAAGAAAGGAAAAAAAAGCTGTATCTACAATTGGCATCAAATCTGTGTTTCTCATGCAAGTGGTCCATGGTGATTCTTTACAAAAGCAATGGCTACCCTAAATAACTTTTACTAGGCAGCTGAATACTAAGCAATAATGCCCATGCTATGCTGTCATCATCACCTAACTTCCACCTATGATGTGTTTGCACAGCACTAACTGGGTCATTCTCTTTTTCCTTAGTATTTCCATGTTGTTTATGTGGGTTCAGAAAAAAAATAAAAATAAATCAAGAACAATATAATTGATCAATGTACAGAAAGTTTAATCAGTCCCTTTCTCTGCTGTCCTTAATACCCTCCATAAGCTGGAGATAAAAAAACAAATTGCACCAGATTATCTGGATTTCCCTTGGTTATTGTTTACAGATTGTTGTTTTTGTTTCTCTTCTCTGAAATGTGTTTGCAAATCCTGGGAAACCCTTTAAATGCTAGTCTAGCACAAACAGGGGATTTTCTTTAAAAGATTTTCTGTTCTGAGTGCCAGCAGCTTTATGAATCAAAACAAACAGATGTACCATATCAATTGCTGAAGAGCGTTGGTCTGAATAGTACAATGCAACGATTTATTTATTAAAAAAAATTGAGACCAGCATGACTGCCCATAAAATCATTTGATTTTAATTGTCAGTTTCTATGAAACAATACATATCCTTTTTTACTGCAATGAAAAATTCAATTATATGTAAAAGCTCTGATTCTTATACCAATCTATCGTTCTGTCTGTCATTCTCTTTTTCCTTAGTATTTCCATGTTGTTTATGTGGGTTCAGAAAAAAATAAAAATAAATCAAGAACAATATAATTGATCAATGTACAGAAAGTTTAATCAGTCCCTTTCTCTGCTGTCCTTAATACCCTCCATAAGCTGGAGATAAATTGTTATCCTGGGAAGCCCTTTCTACATTTGCAACCTTCCAAGATAAATGCTCAAATTCTTGAAGAGGTCACAAAGATGGAACAGTTGTCCCTACTCTTCCTGACGATGGGACTAATTTGAACCCCCAAATAAAGATCTTTTACCTACCAATGCCTATCTGGATTCTATTCTATCTTGAGGTTAATTGATGGCATATTGACTTGTCCAGGTGCCAAGTCAGCAAAAGGAATTAAATCCAGGACGCTTGAAAGTGAAACAAACATTATCTTATATACCATAATTGCTGTTTAAATGCAATGCTTAAAACAAGCATAATGAATTTCTTGGATTTAAATATAGTGAACTTCTTGGACTTTCTTGGACTTACCATTCCTATCCTTCCCTAATTTGATGTGATCACTTATATCTCAGATTATACTACCTGAAGACTTTACCATTACATTTTATGGGCCAAGGAAGGAGCTAAATCTGCCTCTCATTCTAGCACTATTAGCCTCTGGAGCAAGCTGACATTGTGTCACTTCTCAGTCCTGAAATATAATGGAATAACATAAACATATACAGTATTTCATACAACTGTACTATTTGGAAACAGAAGATACTGCATACAGCAGATACTTTTATAAACAAAAATCTATCTCCAAATTCAGAAATAACACTTCATAATTTATTGAATAGTTAGAATATAAAATTCACTGTGTATGAAGCCATACAACTCATTTAATAAATCTTCCTGTATAGATCTATTTTTAAATGAAAGAAAAAGAAAAAAAAACAAATTGCACCAGATTATCTGGATTTCCCTTGGTTATTGTTTACAGATTGTTGTTTTTGTTTCTCTTCTCTGAAATGTGTTTGCAAATCCTGGGAAAGCCTTTAAATGCTAGTCTAGCACAAACAGGGGATTTTCTTTAAAAGATTTTCTGTTCTGAGTGCCAGCAGCTTTATGAATCAAAACAAACAGATGTACCATATCAATTGCTGAAGAGCGTTGGTCTGAATAGTACAATGCAACGATTTATTTATTAAAAAAAATTGAGACCAGCATGACTGCCCATAAAATCATTTGATTTTAATTGTCAGTTTCTATGAAACAATACATATCCTTTTTTACTGCAATGAAAAATTCAATTATATGTAAGAGCTCTGATTCTTATACCAATCTATCGTTCTGTCTGTCTACCCATCCATCCATCTATTCATCCATGACAATTTTGCTTCAGACTTAGGAAGCAAGTAAAAACAGCCATGCAAATTACTTTTATAAATATTTATCAAGACAAAAAGGGCAATTAATTATCTGAATTTAGGCTCCACTTTAGAACAGGCTTTTTTCTTTTTTTAAAAAGTTAAATCACGAGTATAGAAGATGAACTTAGATCAGCACGCCAGTCTTTAAACTGAAAGCCTATGGAAACTAATGGAATACTCCCTAAAATTTGGCAGGCGACTGAAGAGAAATCAGTAAAGATTGTAATAAAGCTATGCTAACAACACAGTGGCCACCAGATTGGAAGATGTCAGTCTACATTCCAATGCCAAAAAAGGAGACTTAACAGACTATACAAACCATATTTGTAATTTCACAACTAGCAAAATGTTTAGGATCATCCAACACAGATTAGAAACTGCATGGGATGGAACACAATACATTATTGCTGGAGTAAAAATAAGTCAATATGTACTTCACTGTTTACAGAAAAGCTTTCAATTATGGCATTTAAATCAAGCAGCAAAATGTGCTATAAAAAATAGGAAACCCAGAACATAATATTGTCCTCATGAAAACATATACATAGGTGAGAAAGCCATAGTACAGATATAAAAATGTCACAATTTACTAATTTACATTATATACTGACAGCTGTAACAACAAATTTGGAACACCATTATCATACGAGGAGACTAAAATTGGAGAATATGAAGAAGAATGGCTCCCATATGTACTATGCATTATGCAGCAGAGTGAATTTAGACAATTGAAATACTGTTTTTAGGAAGAATATTATAAACTAATATCAATAATAGTTGAAAGGATTTAGATAGTTAATACCCATAATGTTTAAAGTAATATACATACATACACACAAACACATATATGTATTTGTTGTGGAAATAAACAAAAGGGAATCAGAGACTCTCTTACAAGAAAGTTTTCCCACAATGTTTTTATTTATGTTTTATTCCATTTTAGTTGGGTTTTTTTTATTCCAATGTAAAATTTCTTTTTCCTTTGCCTTTCATTAGGATAGGATAGGATAGGATAGGATAGGATAGGATAGGATAGGATAGGATAGGATAGGATAGGATAGGAAGAACATAATTACTGGTACTATATGTTAGCAATACTGGGCAGCTATTCTGAAGTAGTATTTTAACTTAAATATACATGCTTAGTTCGGGACAAACAAGGTTCCCTGCCTGCTCAACCTAATCCTCTCAGTTACAAAATATAATTTCTATTGATTCCGAAAGCATCTACATACAACCTGTCTTTAAAATAGTAACATGTGGATAATTTATTTTTCATAAAACTTGAAGTTTGCAGGGTTGTATTCTTTGTTTGCATGACTGAGCTATAGATCTGCTTTATGATAAGGCTTTGCAGTTCCAAATCTGCACCATCAATTTAAGCCTCCCACCTTCCTTAAATGCAAATCTAAACTGGGAAGGACAAGCTTCAATTAGCAAATTACCAAACAAAACAAAACTATCAAATAATGTTTATTATCACTAAGAAAATTTTGTTTTTGTTTCAATTAAAAATATTTTAAAAGGTACAGAAACTCATGAAATAACATACACGATTATTCACTGAAGTCTTATGGCTAAGACAAACACAGCACTACTTTCATTTAATAAACAAGGGAAATGCAACAAGTGCAACTTCTGTTAGTTCTATCACTAGGAATACTTTTAGTGAATCAGAATTTGGAGCCACATCATTCCAGGCTTTAGTCATGGTGGTTGTCACCATGTTCAGGCACCCATGGGGGTTTAAATAGACACTCTATGTTTTTGTTTGTATTGGATTTTTTTTCCTGTAAAATGATTTTTTCCTTTGTATGAAATGTACTATTTAAGCATAATTACAGAATTATAACAAAATATATAAATACAGAACTACAAATATGACTGGGAAAACATCAAAATATCCTAGAAGATGAGATTGCTAACTGGTGTGGTAACTGATGCAGTCCAACAGCATCTAACTGAAAACAAATCTTTCCACCTATGCAGAAAGAAAACTGCCCAAACAACAAAGAAACAAATGATCAGCTCTTAATTAATAAGATGATTTTGGCAAATTGCAAGAGAAGGAAGCCCAACTTTACTACAGCTTGATTACTAGAAGGCATTTAACTCCTTGCCACATGATTGGACTGCCCAGAAATAATAGGAGTCAGTTGACACATCAGAAACTTTGTGCAAAGATCAATGGCGCAATGGAAGACATGGTTGCTGGTCAATGATGATAGACTGGGAGAGGTTAATATCAAGAGAGGAATTTTCAAGGAGACTCACTCTCAGCACTGTTTGTCATTGATTCCTCTGTCAATAATACTAAACAACCGGAAGTCAGCCCTTGGCTAACAAACAACAAAAACATATGTCAGGGTATTCTGCCTCCTTTAGATAGACAATCCAAAGTTGTAAAAAAAAAACCCATCTGAAATAAAATAGCTTGTCAACACTCTAATATGCAGCCAAACATTGCAATAGAGTTTGGACTGGACAAATGTGCTACCCTTACCATCAACAGGAGAAGTAATGAAACTGAAGGAATTAAGATGCCCCATGGAAGAAGATTTTAAAATCCAAACTCAGTGAAGAAAATACAATCAAGTCGATTAATTCCTAGGCAATTCCAGTTGATATACAACTAGAATAGTGGACTGGACTCAAACAGAACAAGAAATCCTGGATAAGAGGACCAGAAATATAATGACAATGAATCGTGCCTTTCATCTACACAGCAATCTTGACAGACTCCAATTACCTAGGAGCCTAGGTAGGAGTGGAATGTTGTAAGTACACCAGACAACTGAAGAAGGAAATAGAGCAGCAGAAAAATATCTGAAGGACAGAGAATAAGATACACTGAATCTAATACACCACAAAGGCAGGCTGAATATCAAATGGATTAAACTGGCCTGTAAGAAAGACCAAATGAAGAATAGAAAAGAGACAAGGCAAAACAAATTATCACATGGCTGGTATGTTAAAAATCTAGCCAGCAAAACAGATAAAAAGAACATCAGGGAAAAGCTAAGAGCAGGAAAGTTGAAGAAAATGATAAAGGCTATTTCTGGCTGCACAAGACCTAGACTTAAGAACAAATACATATGAAGGCAGACCTGAGAAGGCAACAACAGACAGCAAATCTTACCTCTGCAAAGAAGCTAAAGTAACAGTACTTGAAGAAGGCTGCACAGTCTGACTACAAACAACAGCATGACAAAGTAGCAACAATGATGCATTGGAAGATCTGCAAGAAATACCAGTTGCCTGTAAGCAAGAACTGGTGGGACTAAAAAAAAGTTATGTTAGAAAATGAAAAAGACCAAACCGCTGTGGGACTTTAGAATTCAAATATAAAACATCTGCCACACAACACCCCAAGTTTAACAATTGTTGATTTAAAAAAAGACAAAAACTCTTGGATGTGAATACTGCAAAATTCAAAGACAGTAGAACAGAACTGAAAGAGTCAGAGAAAAAGACCTGTAACTAGAACAACTGTGGCAAAAGAAAGCAAAGATAGTACCAACAATAATGGGCTCCAACAATAATCCCCAAACAACTAGAGCACTACTTGAACCCCATCAGCATTGACAAAATCACACCAGTCAATTGTATAAGGCAGTTTTAGTTGGAACAGCTTACATCCTGCAACAATGACATTAACACCATCAAACAACCATGACTGCTTATCTTGGGAAGGACTTGATAGATGGATAAAACTCCAAATCCAATATCAACTGACAATGTGACCAAGAGCAACAACAACAATAATAATATTAACATGCCAAGAAACTGCCATAAAGTTTTCAGGAATTTTGCTCAATTTGTGCTATGGTTACTTTAATCTGCTAATTCAAATGAAAAAAAATATCCAGAATTCTAATACAGAAAAAACTTATATCAATAAATGTAACCAGCAACTGTTTGTGTTGATAAGAGCCAAGGGAACCATTAAGGATCATAGTTTATGGATTTTAAGATATCTTATTTATCTAGTGTAGCTGCTGTCATTTGGCTAAACATTTTCTGATGGACAAAGAAGAGGATGACCACTAATTAATGAGCACAATAAAGAATGAAACATAATGAAAGGAGAGATAATGTAGACGAAACTGTAAGAGGTGTGGTTCTTGGGGTCTAAAGATAATTTTGGGATTGGATCATGTACTTAGCAGATTGCTTCAAGTCATTTAGAACTTGGCTTCTTATGAAATGAAGCTGGTAGAGGGATTGCCAATTAGTCTGTAGAAGGTTTGCCAGATATTAGTAGGCACTTCTAGTATTGACACACAGACCAGAGAAAAACAGATCATGTGGGAATTCACATTATTTTTCTCAATATTTTATAATTCTAGGCCACCAGTCTGACACTCTGATAAGAGTACTGGGCCACACAAAACACTTGTAGAAGGAAGAATCAATTCTATCCTGGTTGCTTTCAAAGACTGTACTCAAAGGAAGATATGTACTGTATGTGAGAATGCTGGTTTCTGATTTAACAGTTCTGACAACGTATGCAGGAATCAACAAAGTGGTATTTGCTGAAACAAGAAAAAATATAGCATGTTGGTTTGTGAGATTAATCATAGGCCTCAGGGCCATTGGAATACAGGAAGAGGAAAAGAAGAATGCTAGTAAGAAACTACTATCACCACACAGCTATATACATTTTTTCTCCTTTTCTCTTTGGAAGAAAAAAATAGGTTAAATTTTTTTCAAGAGAATTGTTTTTACAGAAACCACCTGAGTAACATGAAGAAACCTGGTGATTTTGACAGGCTCTTGTTATCTATATAAAAGGAAGGGTGGGACTCACCCTGTTCGAGCTCAATTACAAAATATCAGTCAGGGCAGGTGGAATCCCATCAATAAGGGCACAGAGACTACAAACAGTGATGTCTACCTGCTGTGCCTTTCAGGAAAAAAAGCTCTTAGCAGTTTGCAGAATAAATAATCTAAGTCAGGGTGTCCAAAAATAAATACATATTAAGCACATGTTGATTTTAACATAAATCAACCTCACAATACATTGCATGTTCAATGATCCACTTTTGGTATACATCATTGTTTCTCAACCTGTGTACATGATTTTGGTGTATGTTTTGCTTCTTTGACCAGAAACTCTACCATGATAGGGGATGTGCAAAATCAAAAAATGCATTGCTTTAAAATACTATACCATGAAATGCAATAGTAGTGTCTTACAATTTTGACAAATAATAACAGGCAAAAAAATTGCATTTCTAAGTATCTAAGACACTTTGAATACATATAAATATTCAATAATTTTTAAGAGAAAATGATATGACAGTGTGAGCATTAGTTAATTTTGTCTTTAATTCTTCATGAATGTTTATAATAGTTCTGATTGCCCAGTGATATTTTTGTTAAGCAATGCCAGAAAGCTGCAAATTATTATTATTATTATTATAGTTTAACTTGTTAATTTAAACAGTGCCAACAGTATACCTACTAGAAGTCCAAAGCACCTTGCCACATTTAATCAATACCTTTTTTTACTGAAATGAACATTTTTATGGGACCATACAGAAAAAAGATGCAGCTTGGAACCAATTGGTAATGGAATACCCCTACTTCCTCCAAATATTTTCTGTTTTGTATTAGAAGTACAGCCACATCCCTATTTATAACACTTCATTTTTTCTATATGGATATGAAGGATTTTCTGACAGTGGCCATTTGTCATGATTTTTAAATTGCATTTGAGTAGGCCTTAGAATTCTACAAATGTCTATAGTTATGAAGAAGATTCATTTATAAATGACTCCTGTCATTCAATGTTATTCACATTGTCATTATTTCTCCTCTGCTTTATTAAATTAGATGAGCAGAATGTCACGTAATCCACTCCTCTCATGTCAATTACAGGAAAGGAAAAAGAGTATGACTGTTAAATTTGGTTTTCTCCAAACTAGTTTAGTTATGTAAGGTGAGGGGATTTGTAGTTTAACTATACATGTATTATGTATTATGTATGTCACCTCTAGGTGAGATAGGCGGCATATAAATTTAATAAATAAACAAATATGTATACTTACAGGTCATTGTGAATCAGGCCATAAATCTGTGGTAAGTTATGATGATAGATTCCTCGCAGGATAATTAGTAAGAGTATAACAATAAGGGCTGGAAGACCCCAACCCAAAAGAAAAAAAATTAGATGACGCCGTTCTGTGTGTTCATCGTTCATCACCAGGATATACCAAAAATTAACAGCCTATGAAATAAAAGGGAACATTAAATCAATATGCTTAATAGTTTTTCACTAATAGTTCTGTAAAAACAACTTTTTAGAAATATACTTATGGCAACATCCAGCCCAATTAGAAACATAGAAAACTAACAGCAGAAAATAACCTTGTGGTTCATCAAATCTGTCCTTTGAATTTTTTCCTTGTTTTTTAAATTTTTTTAATTTTTTTTAATTATTATTTTTATGATGGAGATATGCTTATGCCAAGCATATTTAAGCTCAGTTACTGATGTTTTTATTATTAAAAAAAACATGGACCAAAGAGTAGCAAACTATATTTGCAACCAGTCTATTCTAGATTTAAGAAAAAGAGTTCATGTAAAGCACTATAATTTATTCCATGGACAAAAGTTGTAATTTTTATGATCTTTAAAGGTTGGTATCAAATATAAATATCCTTGGGTCTGCCTCTACTGTATAAAAGCAGTGGTTCCTATAGTTTAAACCAAAAGGCAGTATGTACAACAGATAAAAATATTAGAGTAGAACCCAGGATTGGGTTTCAGGTGCCTCTTTCAATATATCCTCACAGAACTGTAGAAAAGATATAAAATGAAGAGAGAAACCTCTGCTTCCCTCTTATAAATTGCCTTGGGTTCTCAGAGAAACAGAAAGGTATGAATGTCATAAATAAAAATAAACATATATCGTTTCATTCTGAATGAACATTAAGAGAAATGGATCAATAAGAAAAAAATGTTCATGAAACCAATGGCATCACTCTATAATGAGAGGTTGGACCCCCACTCATTGCAGTCCTTCAAACAGAGGCTTGATAGCCATCTGCTGAAGATACTTGTGCTGGGTTGCATGCTCTGGATGACAGTTTTATGCATGTGCAACACATAGTGAAAAAAGAGCAACAGTAATTTTGATCAGATAAACAGAAACGTTTTGTTTAATTTTTATCCCACTCACCTGAATGGCAGAATTAGCAATTAATTTGCATAACGTGCAAAACAGACTATCTGCATTTGTCAGACTGGAATATGTAAGGTCTATTCTGAATCATGCATAGAGCTGCTGATTACATTAATGCCCATATCATTAAACCTATTTGTATACAGCACGGGTGTCAAACTCGCTGCATCACCTGACTTTTTTTGGAGCTGGGGTGGGTGCGGCCTCCACATAATGAAACCAGCCTGTGGGCCGGCAGTTTGACACCCCTGGTATAGAGCATTTGGAGAAAATGAAACAATGCCAATACTTGCCAGCTAAAAATAGGTCTTCTGCTAGACATTACATTATAAAAATAATAATTTTAAAAAGATTTAAAAAGAAACTGCTGGTGGTAAAGTAACCCCAAAACTTTTGAAGCCCAAATCTCCTCTCCTAAATGAACCATTTGCAAGCAGGAAGCATTAAGTTGCATTGAATTTATTCCCAATACCTTTAACTTAAAAATGATCTAAAAATTTATTGAGCACATGACTCCTGAGAATTCAACATTTAGTGATAAATAGGCAATTGTTTAAATGTACCTTGGCAAACATTTCAAAAGGTCAAAGGAGGAAATTAATGGCTACACATTTTCTTAATACAATCAGGGAAAAATGATGTAGTAGACATTTTAAATAACTCTGTGTGTGTGTGTGTGTGCATGTGTGCATGTGTGTGTGCATGCATATGTATTTATTAGCAGCTCATCATTTTAATGAGCCTATGGAGCTTTCTGTGCCCTGCATTCATTTTATAACTATGTTGATTTCTTTTTGTGATATTAAAAGAATAGAGTGTTAGGTAGAATGCATCTTGCTGCATGATCTTGTAATAAAACTGGGCCATGCCTCAGCCATAGACAGATGAACCGTGGTATTTATTTTTGTCATTCTATTTAGCCAAAGAACCATGATCCCATTAATTCTACCTCTTAGAACAAGGTTTTTTAGCCACGCAATTTTCTAAGAACTGGTACTATGTGTCCTTACCCTTGTTTTCTGTAATTGTTTAATCACAGTTACGTATCATCTTATCTCTTATTGCATAAATGATAATAGTGACCCAACTGGACCTTGTAAACCTTGTGAACTTGGTTTGTTTGCTATTTCCTGTATGTACATTCCTGATATGTAATGTCATTTTTTTTAAATCTTGATAATTATACGCCTCTTATCTTTTGGTATTCTAGAATTAAACAGATCAAATACAAACAGCAGATCTAACTTTAGCAATATTTTTCTGTTGCTATGGGGTAATAATAACAATTAGTTGTATGGACACAAAAAGGTACAGCCAGTTTCCTAGCTGCTAAAAGAATGAACTCTTGCAGAAATTTATGCTAGGGAGTAAATCAGAAATAACTTACACTTTATTTGAAGTGTAATCAAACATCCTTTCTTGGTAGATCTGTTTTAAAGAGAAGCTGGATAACAGCTGGATAGCATTGTGATTAGAATGCCATATTTGATGCGGGAGACCAGGGGCCAAATCTTGGATGATACTCACTTTACCAGTAGGGTCCATGGGCAAAGATTTCCCAACGCTTCACCTGCCTATCTCAAAATATGTGACATGAATGAGGAGAGTCATACAGACTTAGACATCACTCAGATTAAAAAAGTTCCCCATCAAATGTTGGGGAACCAGGACAATTTGATAAGTGGACGACTGAAACATATCATTCATGGATAAGACAAGAAAACCTGGAATTGATGGAATATTACTACAGCAGCAGACCTAATGAGAGGGGATAAATGAAAAGTATGAGGAAAGCATGAATGTACAGAAGACCTGCATCCTCACTGAGAAACAGCTAGTTACCCAACACTTCAACATAGTTAAGAGGAAGCTGCTGTCACAAGTTGAGATAGATCAATTATACATTATATCCCATAATGAAGAAGATTCAGAAGAACAACTGGATGTGTAGCCAACCATTGAAGCTGGAATGTAACTAGCATCCTCTCCATTACAGAGTACAATATATATGAGGCATAAGACTCTGTTGCCTGCTCTCTGTTGCCTTGCCTCTGCAGCCAAGGACTGAGCTATGGATTGAATCCATAGCTCAGTACTCGTCTGCATAGGCCTTCCAGAAAGTCCTGACTGCAAAATGCAGACTGGAATGCAGCTGCAGAATGCAGCTGCTCTTTTGGCCGCAGAAGAAGTGGACCTGCTGGGCAGGGTTGTCGTTGCCAGAAGTGGGTAAGACATCCCCCCAAAATAAGACCTGATGCTTCTTTTGGAGGCAAAAACAAAACAAAACACCCAGTCTTATTTTCAGGGAAACACGGTATATACCTACACACACACACGCACACAGAGAGAGAGAGAGAGAGAGTAATCACTGACCATTTTGAATACATAATGGAAAAAGGAAGCTTGAGAATTCACAAGGTTGATGCTATATAGAAAACAACTGTGACTGAATCTGGATGTTCTGCTTCGGATACCACGAAGCCTCCTCCCAGAAGATAACAAGGAAAATAGGTTGTGATGAGGTCGTGTAGCATCCCAGACAATCTTGGAAAGGACTACACATAGCATTTAGCTACAGGGAATTTTAATGTAAAGCTTCCTTCAAGTTGACCTCTGGTTGTTAGATCGAAAAATTCAGCCAGTTTCCTTAAGAACAATATGGAAACTGAGGATACCAAAGGCAGAATGTGTTTCTCTAGAAGTGTCTAGTATTGTGATCCAAAGAGTGCAATAGATTTAGCATGGGTAACTCTTCATACCTGTCAGTTACTCCTTTAAAAAGAAAAGAGCCTTCTATATTTTTACAATAGTAATGAGTGCTAAGGAAAATATGTGTTTGAATGAAAGAAGCAGCAACAATTTAATACAAGTTAATAGGAAATAAACACTATGATTACAGTAGGTGTCATTACTATATACAGGCACATTGGTTAAGATGCTGAACTAAAAACCACAAAACTGTTAGCTCCAGTTCTCCCTTAGGAATAAAAGCCAGCTGGGTGACTTTGAGCCAGTCATTCTCCTAGTGTTGCTGTAGCAGTGAAAATAGGAAGGAGGAACATTATGTATGGCATTTTCAGTTGTTAAAAACAAAGGTAGGATATAAAGAGGAGAAGAATAGGGAGGAGGAGGGAGGAGGGAGAAGTAAAAGTAGAAGAAGAGACATTTATGCTTCTTTTTGTGGAAAAAATATCCCCTCTAAATATAAATACATACTAAAAGAATGTTAGCCAAAAGCAAAAGGGCAGTAGCCACATAAATCCAGGAAAAGGCCTAGCACTTAGGGATTGCTGAGAAGCCCCTTGTTCATTGCCTGAACACTCGGATGTTCCTTTTTGGAATCAGATCCAAAACTCTGCACTAAAAAGCAGAATTTGTACCAACCTGAATAAGCATCCAGCTGAACTGACAAAGGTAAAGATAGTGTGTAACTAAACCCAAAGCAGAGCAACTTTCTTCAGAGAGCTGCTGACTTGTGTAAGCTGAAGCCAGAAATGATATCTAGAAGAGAATTATAGCGACATTAGTTTAAAAATTGTATTCACAATGATAAGGAAGAAATCAAACTCACAATTCATAACATTTTATGTATTAGTCAAACACCCTGCCATACTATCTTGAATATGCACATACCACGCTTTGAACTGTTTTCTTGAACTGAATATTTTACTGCACTTTGGCCTGAATGATTTGTGCTAGATTATCCATGTTCAGTATCTCTCAGATGTATACTCTGTTAAAGTAAAGCTACCAACCAAGAATCTTGACAGGATCTATTAAGTGAAACATTTCAAAAAGCAATGTGTTACTCAATAAAAACTTAAATCAGGGTTTCTTAAGCTGTAGGCTGTGACCCTCTGTGAGGCTGTCAGCCCATCTTCAGGTTTTTTGAGGCTCGCACACATACGCACTTGTCCAGGAAGAGAAGAACCAAGGTCTGACAAGGCTTCAGCTATGCTTGATCTACTCATGCCATCCCCAGCCCCCATCTCCAACACTTGGTGCATGCTTACCCATGCTGAACCTTGTTCCCAAACTTTCTTTTCAAGAGGGTTTGAGGTTCTTGTGGGAGGTGGCAAATAGCTGAGCCAGGACCATGAGAATGAAAGCAAACAAGGAACACCCACCCACCCCTTTTCCCCAGATCTAACTCCACCATGCCTTGCAAAGAGGAAGATGGAAGATGGGAAAGAAAGGCATCTGGAGAAAGAGCCAGTGGGCTGTCGAGTATTGTTTTTTTGGAGACTCTGATTGTTTTTCTACTTGTGTTAACTGAAACCACTATCAATGTTCTGGCTGTCTTGGGAGGGGTTGAAACAGCAATGGCAGCTTCCTCATTCACCATAAAAGACGGGATGATGAATAGCCCCCAAAGGCAGACAGAGTAGAGCTTCACAAAACTGTAGAAGCACAATCACACTTATGGCACACATGAATTGCCTAGACTTTGTGCCTCACTTTGGGGCTCCTTGATAAAAGATGTTCCAGGAAGAGGAACAAGAAGCAGTGTACTTTGATTCTCTCCACCATCACCCTTGCTTTGTTTGTTTCACACCTGGGTTTTGAAGAAACAAGGTATCCTGTAGAAGGAAGGAAGGAAGGAAGGAAGGAAGGAAGGAAGGAAGGAAGGAAGGAAGGAAGGAAGGAAGGAAGGAAGGATTGATTCATGAAAAGTGTAAGTGGGTCTCAGTGAAAAGAAGGCAACCAAATATAGCTTAGAGGTTTTCCAAAGAGACAGAGGGGATTTATTACAGCAGAGCAAGAGTTTGGAAGAGACTGCTTGGGGCCATCACTATTGTCAGACTTCATCTTACAGCAAGAAATTACTACTTGGGAAAGCACATTTGAAATACAGATAGATAGTGTGTATTGAATTAAATAATTTAGCAATGCATTACACATAGTCCTTGAATTATGATCATAATGGAGCCTGTCCATTACATTGTAAGTTGTAATGGCTGTAAAATAAGTCTACCATGTGACTGATTCAATTTTACATCATTTTTTTGCATTGGTCATTAAAAAAAAAACATGCTGGTTGTAAAATAAATACCAAGTCATTAAGTGAATGCTGCAATCATTAAGAAAACCTATGGTTTGCTGCAAGTACACTTCAGCCAAAAAACAGAAATAACTACTGATTTTCATCAAAATTGCAGTAACCTTATATTTATTAACATTAACATTGCAGAAAGCATTGTTAACACTGATATGAACTTTTTCACCCTTAAAAGTTTAATTCACCTAAATCATCATAGTGTTAAAAATCTCTAGTTAATTCTGTATAAATAACCCTACACCCTTTATGCAATATATTTAGGTTACATCTTACAAAGCAGTAAAATTATCTAAAAAAAACCCACTAGTGAGTTTGATCATTTTTACTACTTGGTTTGAAACTGTAAAAATGATGGTATTTTGCCCAGACCTATATACTTCTTTCATAACTTGAAAAGTAATAGCAGCAGCAAGGACATTGTATATGTCTTCTATAACTCTTGACATTTTCCAGTTTCTTAAAAGAACAGTTGTTTCCACAGCGTGTAAGAATGGTGTATCTTTTCTGTTCTTTGTTGGCAATAAAGATGTTTTTGCAGCTAGATGCGAAGGACTGAACACACTGTTTATATGCTCATACTTACCGACAATTTGGCTGCAAACAACAATTAAGATGAATAACCCAAAGCCAAACTTAGAATTTAAAATCTGCTGTTCTCCTTTAAAAATGCTGACAAAGAGTAACCAGATAATCAAGTAATTCTATGTAATGCATACTTTCTTTCTTTAATATACTTGATTCAAATTTCAAGAAGGAACACACAAAATGTGCTGCCTGGCACACTGGTGTTCCTATGGCAAAAGAGCAAACATGGAAAGTACAATGAGCCACAAGGAGCCAATAGATTCTGCTTTTAAGTTAGGAGTATGAAAAAGAAGGAAAATAACTTGTACTAAACATGTATGATGGCTAGTAGGATGCTTTTGATTTAGCTGGGTTAAAAAATGTTGCATCCATCTTGAGAGGCTGAGGTACCAGGAAATAACTACCCAAAAATAGGCATGTTTCTATATGTTTCTCTACAAACATCATTTTACTAAACTCTGATTACACACAATAACTACAGTCTTAAATGTTTCATTCTAATAATTCACCTTTAAATGAGAGGGCTGTCACAGAGAATATGGTAATGGAAACAGATTATTTTCATTGCATTTTTTAGAACAGATTCACATTCATAGTTTTCTACTTTGAACATCTGTAAAAGAAACCCATCACGTTTTGAGGGATATATTTATTAGTATATATGTAGCGATATAAGTCATGGGCATAAGTGGCCTGGAAATTCCCTTATGGGGTCTTTGATACTCTTTGTTGTTTTCCTGCAGATGTTTCATTACCAAACTAGGTAACATCATCAGTGCACTAAGCTCTGAGAACGCCAAGGACCCCCAGTTCAATCCTGAGCTACAAATATTCTCTTCTATCACTAAATTCCACTATATTGGCTGAAAAGAAATCTAATAGACATTCACAATTCCCTCCAAAACCACTAGATATAGTATAGGAATTCATATGAAATTATTATTTACTTCATCCAATAAATCTAAAACATTACTTCATAAAAAACATTATACACCTATAATCTAGCATACTTAATGTTTGACATCAATTTTTAAAAATCCATAAAATAATAAAAATGATCTTAAATAGTAATCATGGTAATGATTTTTATTTTTTTTACTAACATTGAAAGTTTAGATTAAATTTAAACTACATCTGACCTATTCCACAAGTTGTCTATCCTTGATTTAGCCAAATTAAATTGCTTAAGATTTAAACATGTTTAATTATCAAGTAAACAATCAATTATCATGGATTCAAATGCTTCAATAGATAAAACCAGACCCTATTATCTGGAATTCTCTAGAGTTGCTATGACTTCTGTAATGTTCTACATTCCCAACCTTGTCATATTTGGTGAAAAATCTGTGGTTTTTATTTCTTACTATATCTAGAAATTGGGGGGGGGGGTTGATCTAGGCCTTATTTTTTAAGTTCTGATCAGAATTGGATTTGGCAAATAATTATACTGCTCTTGTGTGTTCTGTAGCTAAACCTACCCTAATCCTTTAATATCTTCATAGAGTTTGCCCTTCACCAACTTGTTTGGCTTCTTCTGAAATCACTCCAATTTGTCACTGTATTGGACACAACACTCTAAATGTGTTTTGGTGAGGCTGACATAGTGAAACAATTACCTCTAATGAACTAGATCTATGGTCCTATTGTTTTTTGACTAGTTATATAATGTAATTCTGATTAATGTGGTTGAAAAAGATTTCTCAGATCCCTTTCATTTTCTTTTTTTCACCAGCTTTCTTCCCCTTGCATCATACTACTTATAGATTGCAACCATATTCTAAATATACTCTTATTGAAATCATATTCATTCACATCAACTTTCAAAGTATATTTGTTCAATCCATCTGTCAGATTAATAAATTTAATTATCTACATCAATAGTTTAGGAGCCATTTGACTTTGGCCACACAAAAACAATTTTCTAAACAGAGGTTAATGTTAGACTTGGAGCATTATTGTTTAATCAATAAGAATCCATCCAGCATTGTACCAATTCTTAGGTAAATTGAAAATAGACTCCTTTGTCACTGAATGATCAAATGGACACAGAATGATTACAAGATGAGAGCTTAATAACAAGCCAGTAAGACCTTCAATCACAATTACAATGAAACAACTATATTTAAGATCTAGTTTTCTCATGGTTTATGTATAGTTGATGCTGAACTGCTAAAGGCATTGTGATGAATTATGTGATGCTTTTTTTTATGTTGCTTACTAGTCAGCATGAAGGCAGCTTTTAGGATTTTAACACACCAAGAGGAGGTTTACCTTTTTTCTTCCAAAAGTAATCATTTTCCCTCATGCTGTGAGTAACCTTAAGCAAAAAGCTAACACTGATACCAAAGCTGTCCACCCACATACCTCCTATTATGACTCCTAATAGAACAGTCCTATATGCAATTCATGTGAAGAAACAGCAGTAAAATCAACAGAGTTGAACTACAGGATTGTATTCTTAATATGATTTTACCATATATGGAACAAAGAGATATGTTCAATGTACTTCAGGAATATGAAATGTTGTGTAGCCGGTTCTTTGCAGGCAATAAGTGAGACGGAAGGTTGCAAACAGGAACATGCTTTATTCAGGCAAAAAGGAACAGAACTGAAACAGTGGCTGCTGCACAGCTACTTATATGGTTGGCCACTAGGCGGCGGCTAATAGGTTTAAAGGAACCCATTCCCGCCCCAAATCAACCAATGATCTTCTTGGAGACAGCAAGTCTGGCTTAGTCAGTGACCATTACATAGACACACCATTGAACAACCTTTAAGCAGCATTCAAACAGACATGTGAATCAGTACAAGTAAAAATCTCAATACATAACATGAAAGCTATTATTTATTTCAACTGAGTAGCTTGTATTGCTATTTGCAAGTTGGAAGTACCATATTGATATCTAAAAACTATGAAAAGGGGTTTTATTTTATGCCATTTAGGAGGAATTGCATAGCCCTAAGAATGTGTACGCCTCATTTTGCTTGGACATGCTGCTTATTTTATCTGGTGTTAAGGAAATGACAGCTCCAATGAAAGCCAAGAACATTGGCTAGGCCTGAGACATCCAGTTTCATTATGCCATTTTACCCCTATACTAATAACTTACCAAAGAATTTTTCTATAAAATTGGGAGAAGGGCAGGTAATATAAAAACACATGCTACCTTGTGCTTTTGAAGGACACATATGATAGCTAGATGTTTCATATAATTCCCATTTTGTTTTTTTGTCACCAGGATTAAGACGATTGCAATATTTCTTTGCAGCTCAGTAGTAGGTGTCCACATTAATAGAATGTGTGTGTTGTTTTTTGTGGGCCTATATGAAACATTCCATAATCATTTTTTTCTATTTTTAATTATTATTTTAAATATTCCCTTGGTGTTTATTTTTCTACAAGATAGGTGGGAGGTAGTCATTATTATGAGCTGCCAGTTTGTCAGCTTAATACATTTAAGCAAAAGCGAACATTTTAGTAGACTTTCTTCCTTTTAGAAATGATATTAAATCCTTTTGCTTGTCTAGCGGACAAGCAAAAACCCAACAAAAAGAAGATATGCTACTGCTCCTTGCTGGATTCGTTTACTTTATTTTACTATAAACAAAGCAAAACAAAAATGCTTCTCCTGATGGTTACAGCAACATTAACATCACCACAGCAAAAGAAACAAAGAAACAAAACATTTCTGGATATTATCAAGCTCTGCGAATTAGCATTTAAATCTGTTTTGAAAATTCAACATTAACAAAGCACAACAGCATTCAGAAAAGCCTGAGCAAGACAACTAAAGAATATATCAGTATTTGAAAAATCCCTGTAAGCCACAAGAACTAAAGCTCAACAACCAATCAATCCAGCATGAAATCTTTTGAAAACATTCAAAGCCATGGTTTGTGGTTTGTTTGGTTGGCTGGTTTCAAGTCTCAAAATATCTTTTCTACTTTAACTCAGTAGCACTGGATTTAATACAATTGTATCTATGTATGTCATCATTTTCTAAATCTTGAATCTGTATATGTATTAGGCATTAATATACATATCACCCTATGTAACATTAGGTGAGATGGACAAAGGGATTTTGCAGCCTGCTATATTAATATCTAATATTTCAGTGAAAAAAATTGTCTGCTATTTTGTAATCATGAAACAAAGTTTGTATGATAAATTCAGAATCAAGAACCAGTTTTACATGCCTTAGAAGTATTACACCTATAGACATTATGCAACTGAGATCCCATTTAAACTTATTTCTTTGTGAAAACAATATTTAAGAAAATGATATAAAATGTTATATACTTAAAAGTAAAAAAGAATTATTGCTCTAGCAATACATTTTTCTAGCATTCCAATGGATGTATCCAAATATATTGGTTTTCCAGTGTAAAAATATTGCTCTCCTGGTAAAAGGTTGCATATATTAGAATGATTTGCTGATGTTTTCGTTTGGAAAACTTCCCCTACTGTAAAATAGTGAACTACAAATCTGACCTTTATCAAACAAACAATCAAGATGCAGTAGCACATTTGATTCTAGCTGATAAATGCCTGACTGCACTGTTACAAACAGCCAGCAAAATGAACACAAATATATGTGTAATATGTCATTGTAGCGGAACTGCAAGATTTTTTTCCTACATGAACACAGTGTAGTTTCCTGTACATATATGTGTAGGAAACAGATTGATGTGGCCTTGGGAGTTTTCCAAATCCTGTTTTCCTGCAAACAATGAATAAAGTTCAAAAGGACAAAAGTGAATGCACACTATATTCCATGTTGAACTCTAAATTTGGACTTAGGCTAATTTCTACAATACAAAAGTTAATCAAAAGAAACCAGAGATAAGGTACTCTGCTACAGACTATACTGAAAATTAATGCCCTTGCTGGAAATTCTAAGAAGAGTTCAAGGTGAAACATACTTAACAAACCAATGTAATACTAAAATTAATAAAAAGTGCAAATATCGGGATAAAATAATTAAAGGTATTATCTCTATTCTATCATTAAAATATTATCCAAGTACTGGTCAAGAACTGAAACTTTCAGAGCTTCAGAAGTGCTGAATTTGCATATTATCTTTGTAATAAAAAGGACAAAAGTGGCAGGCTTTTGTTAAAGTAGGCTCCCAGGTTTTCTGGAGGCTGTTTGAGGGAGAAACAGGCTAAGATTCCAGTGCAGCCAGACAGAGTGGCTCTGGGTTTGAAGGCTTGCAGATTCTAAGAAGATACCATCTTTAGTTCTGAATGGGGTTGTGTTGTGTAGTGAGTTCTTTGGAGACAAGAAGTGAGATAAGAGGGTTCAAACAGGAACATTGCTTTATTGAGGCAAACAGGAACAAAACTGAAAACAGAGGCTTCTGCGCAGCTACTTATACAGTTGGCCACTAGGCGGCGGCCAATAGGTTTAAAGGAACCAATTCCTGCCCCAAATCCTCCAATGATCTTCTTGGAGACAGCTTGTCTGGCAAGTCAGTGACCATTACACAGAGACACCAATTGAGCAACTTTAAGCAGCATTAAAAGACACATGAAAGCAGTTCAAGTAAATCCAAATACATTACACCCCCTCCCCCCTAGAATATACAGACACATTATTAAGATTAGTTAAGAATAAAGTCTTGTAGATATGCTGGCGGTCTGCGCAAACTTGCAGACTGCCTGAGGGACCCAGGCAACTCCCAGTCTACCAGCTTGCCCACCAGGCTGGGTAGACCAAGGGCTCACAAGTTCACGAGAGTCGGATTGACTCGAATCTCTTTGGCTGGCCATTCCAGGTCGGCTCAAACCAAAGAAGAAGCACAGTCAGTCCAGTTGCTGCCTTGTTCGGGTTGACCTTCCACATCTGGAGACTCATGTTGCACTCTCGGACTTTGTCCATCTACAACTACCTCCCTGTTGTACTGACTGGTTGAGTCCTCAGAGAGTGTGAACTGCCCTGCTGGGCTGCTGGTTTCTGGCTCTATTTGTGGACCTGCCTTGAGGTCCTCGCTTAGTGGCCATTCTGCAAAATGCTTCCGCAGCTGATCAATATGGCGGTGAACGACTCTCCCCCCCCATCCAGAGCCACCTCCAGGACCCAAGATTTTGACAATTTTACCGGGCACCCACAAGTTCCCATGCCCATAGTTCTGGGTCCACACCCCATCACCCACTTGCAACCCCCTTGGAGCCTTTGGGTGTGAAGTGTCTGCTGCCACCCAGTCAAGATGCAACCTGTCCAGTTATGTGATGAGCCTTCTTCCCAAGCAAAGCTCTGTTAGGCTCTTGCCTGTTGCTGTACAAGGCGCAGTGTGTTGGCAAAGCAAGAAATCAGCCAGCCTATGGTGCCAATCTCCGGTCACTATGCGCTTGAGCGACTCTCTTGTGCGCACCATGCGTTTGGCCTGCCCGTTAGTCGAGGGGTGAAAGGGAACCAATGTTGCATGCCTTATGAGGTTAGTCCTCAAGAAGGCTTGAAACTCTGCTGCTGTGAACTGGGCCCCGTTGTCTGAGACTACGATGTCTGGTAGCCCATGTGTGGCAAAAAGCTTTCTAAGAACCTGGATGGTCCTAGCAGTAGTCATATGTGCAATAGGAATTACTTCCAACCATTTAGAGTGGCTGTCGACCACTATCAAAAACAGCTGTCCCTGAAAGGGCCCAGAGAAGTCAATGTGAATCCTTGACCACTGTGTATGAGTTTCCTCCCATCTGTGGACAGGAACATGTGGCATTTCTGGTCTGGACTGTTGACAAGTGTAACACCCGTGTACTTGGGCATCGATAGCCTTATCTAACCCTGGCCACCATAGGTAGCTCCATGCCAATGCCTTCATCCGGACTATGCCCAGATGTCCCTCATGCAGACTGAAGCACACCGTGCCTTAATGAACTGGGGACAATAACCCTGCTGCCCCATAAGATGTAGCCTTTGTGAGCTGAAAGCTCATGTCTACATGTGAAGTAGCTCTGGAACTCTGGTCCAGGGCTATTTTCAAGCCACCCAGTGTGAATCCATGACAAGACCCTGCTTAAAACCTTGTCTGCAGCAGTTTCTGCAGCCACATCCCCAGCATGGAGGGGAAATTCAGGCAAATCTTGAATTGACAAAATGTGAGCTGCTGGAGCCAGATCTGTCTCTACCTGTGGCAATGGCAACCTGCTAAGGTCGTCTGCGTGGCCCATGTCTTTGCAGGGTTTGTGAACCAGCCTGTAGCTGTAGGCTGACATAAAAGTAGACCATCTTAACATTCTAGGGGACAATATTTGAGGCGTCTGCCTATCTATAGTAAATAACCCCAACAGTGGCTTGTGGTCAGTGAAGACCGTGGAATTTCTTCACCCCAGCCACAATGGCCAAGGCCTCTTTGTCAATGTGAGCATAATTGCACTCAGCTGAGGACAATGTCCTTAAATAATAGGAAATGGGGACTTGAGTCCCATTACTTGACAAGTGGATTAGAACTGCCCCCACCCCATAAGGGGATGCGTGACATGCAGTGCACATAGGCAATGTTTCATTAAAGTGCGTAAGCACTGAATTGGAGTACAGTAGTGATTTTACTGCCCTAAAGCTGTTTTCATGAACCTTGGTCCACTTCCATGGGGTGTTTTTTGTCTAAGAGCCAGTGTAACGGCTCTGCCACTGCGGCCTTGTTAGGAAGGAATGCAAGGTAAAAATTAAGGAGACCCAGGAATGCCTGAAGCTCTCCCTTGGACCTGGGGCTTGGTACCAGCTGAATGGCCTTCAGCTTGGACTCGGCAGGGTGGATGCCTTCAGCATCAATACAGAATCCCAGGAACTCAGTGGAAGGGACCCCAATGTTACATTTATTTCTTTTCAATTTAAGTCCCGCTTCACCAGGACTGTGTCTGGTGGATCCCGGTTACTTGAATGCCCAGAGCATCAAACCAATCAAGCCCAATTAAGCTCATTCTCTGGCCCTCCACCACAATCACATCTAGGGGCCCCAAAAACCCCTTGAATTTTATGGCCAAGGTGGCCTCGCCTTTGATGGCTACTTGGGAATTCTGGAAGTCAGTCAGGATGATGTCAGATGGCCTAAGCTTGGTCCACCTCTTGCTGCGGATGCACATGTACCGTAAGGTCTCCAGGGAAATGATGGATACAGCTGAACCAGTGTCCACTTCCATCCTGCAAGGATCGCCTTGCAACTCGACTTGAAGCTGAAATTTGGGCTTAAGGGGGAGGCGAGCTCCTGTACGGCAAACGCTCCGATGGCTGGAGCAAAACCCTAAGTTTTCCGCAATGTCGAATGTTGCAGGCTCGCAGACACAGAGGAGTGTTGCGGCCTTCAGCTCATCTTTCGTGACTTGGTTGGCGCGGAGGTAGTTTTCTACTCTTGAGATGTAGGATAACCATCTCTCTGGGTGAGTAACATCAAATTCCTCAAGCTTTCCGTCTTTCACCATCGTAGGGAAGTCTTTGCGGCTCGTGCCTCTTGTTGCCTCATCCTGCTTCTTCTGTAGGCTCTGGGACTGGTCCACAGGGCGGTGTGGCCACTAGCGTGGCTTGCTAGGCCGACCAAGGAGGGGGGAACGCGGTCCCTGCCAGGTGCTTTGCTGGCCTCACCCCCTAGTGACTTTCAGCTCTTCCGAAGAAGCAGGATCCCATCCTCATTGCCAGTGTTGTGCAGTGAGTTCTTTGGAGGCAGGAAGTGAGACAAGAGGGTTCAAACAGGAACATTGCTTTATTGAGGCAAACAGGAACAGAACTGAAAACAGAGGCTTCTGCACAGCTACTTATACAGTTGGCCACTAGGCGGCAGCCAATAGGTTTAAAGGAACCAATTCCCACCCCAAATCCTCCAATGATCTTCTTGGAGACAGCTTGCCTGGCAAGTCAGTGACCTTTACACAGACACACCAATTGAGCAACCTTAAGCAGCATTCAAAAGACACATGAAAGCAGTTCAAGTAAATCCCAATACATTACAGGTTGCACCTCCCTAAGCAGAACTGGTTTGTAAATACAGTAAATACAGGTGGCAACTGTGCCCCAAGATGGCCTTTGCTCACATCCATTTTGGGAACTAATTGTGACTTTTCCTGCAAAGGGACACTTTACTCATTTTCACTCACTCCTTATTCATCTGTTGACTGTACTACTACAATACACAGAAGAGTACAACAATGCAGGATAGAGGAAATTCTTGGTGCTTATGTACATTAATGAGTAAATAATACTGTACAAGAGTTAACTACTGCCTGTGGTATGCCTTGCTTATCTACTCAGACAGACATAACTAGTGAGAGTAAGTAATAAATTACCTTCATTATCAATAACTGGCTTATTCCTGCCTAGCGTACCTTTTCATAGACTGTTTCCAATCCTGAAAGAAGCCTAAAATACCCCATCTGATTGCAGACTAATTTTTAGACATATATTTGGATAGTAATCGTATGAATCTCCTTTAGAGTACTATGTACTAACTACAAAAACGTTGGTGGTATAATTTGCTTAATAATTGATTATGCCGAGTGGGACTATATCCCAAATTATGACTGCATGATTGAATTTATCCTAAACCTCTATATAGAACATATAGCATAGCTCATCTGTTGTCGTGGAAAAAAAGCAAAACACAGATTTCTCAATTGCTAGAATAACGTAAACATGTGCAAGTTGTGGGCCAAATTAATGGGTCACCACACGTTTCAACTGTGTCTTGAATGACTGCAATATTTGTCCTTGATTCTGCCTTCTAAAGAGATGGTGGGTATGAAATCATAATCCTAAAAACAATGAGCAAGTATTACATCACTACGTAGCAGAAGCTAAGTGACACAGCAGAAACCAATCCCAGAAGTTTTCATTTAAAAACTCAAATTGTGCTTTGCATACTGATGCTGCTACCTTGTTTCTACCCTGGGGGAAAAAAACATGCCAGCCAGTAATGCTCAGAGGAGCTAATCTATTCTACAGGGCTCCAACAGTGAGCCTTTCAGAAGCTGGCTGCTTGCTGCTGCTGCTGCTGAACTGAGAGATGTATTTTTTCCCAGCAAGGGCTGCCCTTCCCCCAGCCCTCCTCTACTCTCTCTGTCATAGCTAAACTGTGCCGGCTCAAACTGGCTTGCTCCAGCCTCAGCAGCATCTTCTCTTTCTCTCTACCTTGTAGCTTTGTTCCCAGATTTAGAATGCAGCCTGTGTCTTCAAAGCTGTCCGTGTAATGAATCTGCTAACTAGCAGACAATTTTAGAACATTCATGCTTTTGGGATAAACATACTGGAGCAATGTATTTCATGGCAGCATTAGTTGTACTGTGCAGCTAATCTATGTGACACAGGTTTAATCTTTCAGAGCCACAGTCTCAATCTTTTGTTCTTTTACTATGTGATCTACAGTAGATTTAGAATATTTTTAAAGAAATCTGTTTGTGAAAACAACCTAACAGTCATTTTAAATACTGAGAGAATTATATCAATTTGCTGACTGCAAAAGAGTTTAAAAACATTTTGAATTTTTTAAAATGCTTTTAATTTGAAGGCACATGCTTATATGGGAGAATTATCTTCAGTGGGGTGCAATTTCCAGGCTCAATTTACAATTCAATATCAGGGTTTATTGGATGACCTCACCTTATCAATCACTGTTTCAGTTACCTTTTAAAATTGCTGTGAGGATTTAATGCAGATTTCTTTGGAAAAATAATGAACAGTGCAATTTAATTATGTTTGCTCAGTATTGCTGAAATGTTTTACAATTATCAACCAAATATATTTTACCATTCAACACAGCTGTGCTATATAAGTGAATGGTGATCCTGATACTACTTCATTAATTTATCAGAAAATGCTGGAACTCAAATTAGGTTAGTTTTCCAAAGCTATGACCTATCAACCAACAATTGAAACCCCAATATCTTTTATGACCTTGAAAGATAATTTGGTGAGACAGAAATCAAATGAGGGAATAAAGAGTATTCTTTCACTGTGATTAGCTCGGTTTCATCTGAGGTCTGTGCAATAGCCAATGAAAATGCTGATCAACTGCATTTCACAGATTTGGACCATGTGCTGGATTAAATCAGACACTGGCCAAATAAAAACTGGACACTCACTGAGGTGTTACAGGTGGGACAGAAAATGCTTTCCCAATAGCAGAATCACAATATCACAAAAGGTTTTTCCAAATTTAACTTCCAAGGCTTCACCTCTTTGCATTTACTTTTGCTTTAAATAATCTTCAGAATAGTTGCATGAACTGTTTCTTTTTAAGGAGAGAAGAATGGAAAAGAAGATCCAGATAATTCAAAATAGCTTCTGGCAAGCCAATAGATGTTGAATGCTATTTACATCCTTTCTTTTGATAGACTGTAGTTCCTTTATATTTATGTAAACCTCTGGAACCTGTCTAATATGTCCTAATAGATAAATATTTTGGTTGGATTTCAGATAAATCAGGATGGAAGGGAAATGGGTCAGGGGGGAATGACACAATCAGGGTGTGTAGAAGAACAATTCTAAAAACTATTCTTAACAATGTTCTTATTACAAAAATAATGCTTCACAGGGACATCTGTAATAATTAGACATGTCAATAATGAAAAATTGGTGGGAATGTATAGTTGCAAAAGTAGTTGAAAATGAACAACTACTAAAATATTGTGAGATTTCTGAATACAAAAATGATAAAATATTGATGAATAACATGCCAGATGTAACTCTGGTTGAAAAAAAGAAAGTGTGGATAATTGATGTGGCAGTATCAGGGGATAGTAGAATACAAGACCAAGAACTGGTGAAGATCATAAATATCAAGATCTGAAAATTGAAGTTGAAAGATTATGTCATAATCTGGCAGTGACGATTCCATAGCTTTCGACACACTGGGTACCATACCAAAAAGCCTTGGATGGCATGTAGAAAATCTGTGTATTGACAGATTTTCCATATATCAATTACAAAAGGCTATACTCCTTTGATCCACACATATAATAATACATTGATACTTTATGACATCTTAGGTTCTTGGGAAGAATTTGAATGAAGGCCAATACCAGCTAAAGAACTGACAACTGTGAATTCACATTGTTGTATATGTAATAATAATGCTATAGAATAGACTAAACATATTGTCAACATGAAGCCTTTTTCTAGGCCAATGTGATTATGCCAACCAGGATGTTAATGCTCTACAGTAGAGAAAAGGAACAAATATCTTTGCAGAAGAACACAGCATTAAAAAAAATGGAGATTCTTTTCTTGCATTTTGTATGCCAAACATGTGAAATTCTCTGGTCTGTTGCTAAATAGCTATAACTTTCTAGCCTTAACAGCATGTTCCAAGATGTGTAATTCTTGTAATATTTCCTCATTTTTTTTACAAGGGTACTTTAAAGTCCATGAACTACACGGGCTTTTGCAAAGTGGTGAGACTATACCAAAATGATGACAAGTGCAATGATATCATAGTTCAAACCCATTATACTTGCATCCTGATGTCAGTAAGTTAGGGAATTTGTATTATAACACAACACATATTTCATCATCATATATATATGGAGAGAGAATACCTTGTTCTGAGAACATTATTGGTAAAACTGGGCATAGTGCCTTAGAATAAGTTACCTTAAGATATTCTACAGTAAAGGCTGTTTAATCATTACAATCACATTTTAAACTGTCTTATACCAGTGTAGATTCACATATATTAATGTATACAAAGGTGTGTGGTGTTTGCTTTGTATATACATGTTTGCTAACTGTAGGATTTCATTAATATTATCTACATTATTACAAGATAGGCTGGAAGCAACCATTTCAGAACATGATGCCAAACTAACACCCACATGCCCATGAAAAAAAATGTATCAGAGGAGCTATAAGGACATATACTCTACAACCTGAATATGTAAATTCTTGTAGAGATAATTACCTCTGCAATCAAAATAACAAAGCAATTATAAATAAATCTCAGAGTTTATTTAAAACTACAAATATTGGATAGGCCTTCCAATGTAGCAGAAAATATTTGGAGCATACCTTCACTGCACACCTCAACTTTTATCCAAAAGACACCATAATACAAAAATCAAATAGACAACTTGCACCAAACATTTCCTTTGGTAGAACGGAAACAACTAATACCAGAGTTTATTCTCCCTGGAAGCCTACCATTCCTAGCTGTGTTCAAGTTTACTCCAGAAGGATAGAAAACTGTTTGTAAGAAACACAGACCAAGATGAATTAGGAAAGAAAGGAAGTTTTGTCCAAAATACTGGATGTAGCTAGATGAAATGTGAGCATGGGAAATCAATTTTAAGCATTTTAATATCCAATTGACCGAAATGAGAAACTCTCCCACTATAATTAGGGTCATGCCATATATGTAGTTTAATATTTTGCCAAAATAGTTTCCATAGAAGTAACAAAAATAATAATCTTTCCCAAAATCCAATACTATGCAAAGAGGAAGGAGAAATTAATAATATTAATATGTAAAAATTTAGAGAAAAACAAAAATGATTTTGGCCTGATGGGTAAAACCAACACTGTTATAGGGTGTGGCAGGGAAAAGATATTCTAGAATTGGGCTCTACTGTGAAAAAAATGTCTTGAATATCCACTCATCTTTATGCTGAGCATTTATTATTTTACATTTACATGTAATTACATTTACATGCATACTTAATTGATCATCAGAAACAGAAGTATATTAATATGGAGAGCTGGTAATAGAAAACTGACATCCAAAAGAAGAAGGGCAGATGCAGTGACCTCTAACCCTGAGAACACAACTGATTAGATATTTGCATTTTCTTAGTACTTTTTAGATTGATTTTGTGCTTGTGACATGCAAACATTTGAAAACCATGTGCTAACATTTTCATGTCACAAGTTCAAATGTATATCTTTAAAGTTATAAAGGAGTGATTTTTCAACATTGCCAGAATGATTGATCTAAAATAGTGAATGGTCTAGAAACTATTATGATTTTTTTATTCTGTCAAAAATCATATATTCAGGCATTTCTTGGATGTCACCTATAGAACAGCCCATGGAAGAATTTTACTGTGTTTCACAGTATTTTGTTCCTAACAAGCATATAGTAGAAAGAATAGCATTTCTGGAGTTATTGAAAGGAAAACATGAATGAAGGAATAACACATGTCTGAATGGCTTAGCTGGCTTAGCATAACTGTAAGAATATGGGTAAAGAGTGCCTCATAGTGGGCTCTTGTCTTTAGTGCTGACTGAGAGAGATGTTAAATTCTGCTGTTTCAAAACAGAGCCTGACTTTTAACAGATATGAATATACACTGACCAATGGCTCCCCTCAGTGGTTTATAAATATGTATATTCAAGTGTGCAAGACACACAGAATCAGTTCAGTACAAACAAATTTTTGGATAACCAACACAGAAGAGGAATTGGCTCACATTTGTGAGACAAATAGTTTTATAATGATGTAAAGGTTTCTTTTTAATATAAATCTGAGTTCCTATAGAATGCATAGTTCTATAGTGTATCCTCAGTTAACAGAGATTAAGCAAAAATTTCCTAGGCATGCTATCATTCTGTTGAATCCCTTATGCAACATAAAATACATATTCTAACATTCTTCTGAGACTATTCCCCCCCCCCATTTGAGCAATTATGTCTTCAATATACTGGAAAATACAAAATGCTTGTGGAACATTGTAAGAGACTGATCAAAGGAATCAGTCAGAGGAAATGAATTGTTTTCTTTTTTAAAAAAACAAAACAAAGAACCCTGAAGCTGACAGAACTTTGCTTAAAAAATCCAGAACAAACCTGTACCTTGTAATGCTAGTGTTATAAGTTGCAAAAGGGAGATTTCTGCAGCTTCCTTTTTTTGTACAATTGGAGGGATGTCCCTAATTGCTTACATTACCAATAGATTGATATTACAATGTACAATCTATCAAGCATCTACCAAGCAACAATTACATTTTTACCCCAATATAGAACCTGCCAGAAAAAGCAAACAGATGTAAGTCCTAGCTGAGTCCTACCTTTTGTGTGTAGAACAAATATGCAAAAAGAGAATGCAGATAATGATAAGTCCGCTAGTTCTGCCCTATCTGCATGTACACTTTTTTAATGGTCTGTGAGCTGCAGCCATGACCTGTCTTTTACTCATGTTGTCCTTAATTTAGAAGTCTGATTTCCCCAGTCTTTAATCATGGAAGGAACCTACAGGGCTGGGACTGGGACTCATTATTTCAGAACTTCTCTCTAGTTCATGTAGAGTGATGCAAGAAGAGAGCCAGATTTTCACGCTTCCTTGCTGCCCTGTAGACATATTATAGGTAAATTTGCCAATCACACAAAAAGAGATTTAGGTGTCAAGATGAGGAAAGAAGGTTACACAATGGATGCTTCTTGCTTAATTTTCTGAAGCTGCCTATCTTTCACTCCTTCCCCTCCCTTCTTCAGACTACATCCTGATATTCAGAATGTGATTTGAAAGATTTTGGAAAGGTGTATTGTGAAAATCATATATTTAAGAATAATAAATGCATATTTTTATCATATAGTGGATGAAAATACCTTGTACGTAGCTTGAATTTAATTTTTCTGTGACAAAAGGACATGATAGAGAAAATGGGTTCTAAAATACTGGCGTATATGCACACTTAGTGTTAAGCCAAGGATCATATTTTAAATGCTGATTAATGAAAAGATACAGTAAAATGTCATAGTAAAAGCTTAAATACATAATTTAGTGAGAACATTTTAAGACTCTTCTATCCAATACTAAGATGGATAGATGATAGAGAGACAGAGACAGAGGCAACAGACCGACAATGCTAATTCCCAACAAAAGCCATGTGGCTTTTCCTCAGACGTCTGATCAAAGTTCATATAAGATTAATAAATAATAGATTTACAGCAATGGTTAAACAATAGTCCAAAGTCAAGATACACAAAACATTTTTCCTACTATCCAGACATACTCCGGTTTAAATATAACTTGCTCCAAAAGTCTACAAAATTGAACCTTCCTATTAATCACCTTGAAGATCATGTTGAGACTATTATACCTGATGTGCTAATATAATGTGAGCTAAAATCACTCTGTTTATCATTAAACATTTCAGTTCACTGAAACCTGAGAAAAAAACTATTTGTTTCAAATGAAAGTGCAGGAAAGGAGGCCCACAATTCACCCACTGGTGAACAGCTGATGGTTTTTTTAAAAATTTCTTTCCTTTATTTTCTTTTGGTTGCTGTTTTAATAAACACTGTCTGCAAGTTATTATTTTTAATAATACAGTTTCTACAATTTTAGTCTTAGTCTTAGTCTAGTTTTAGTCTTCCAGAATCAAATACATAATGAATAAATGGTCTGTGGATGCATAACAGATAATGAAGTAGTTATAATGAGAGCTTAATAAATAGATATATATTCCCTTGAGCTATATTAAGAAATACTCTCCTTAATTTGAAGGCTTTCTCCAACTCCATAGCTTGAGATTTGTTTTCATTCGAAAGTTCTTAGCAAAAGATAACTATGATAAACTACCATCAGAAAGGGAGAACCTCCTGACACCTGTTAAAGTGGTTCTCACACTTTTACAAGAACTTCTCTTTTCATCCCATCCTTAGAAATAAAACTGAGACAAAGACATTTCTGATTAAGAAATTTTGGGTCAATCGTGGAATATAAGGAGTAGCTTTATAGCCATAAGGTCTTGCAGGTAAGTGTTTTATTAAGAAATGTTGTTGTTAAACCAAAGAATCAACATCTTTAGACATAAAAATGAATTTGTTGGGAAAAGTAAAATAGATGGGAATCAAGGGGAGGCAGCCATCACTCAACACAGTGTTGCAGGTAAAATAAAATGAAATAAAACCTACCTAAACCGATTGCTTATTACTTTCTTGAATAAAATCTTGGTTTTATCAAAGTCCACTGTGGATAATAATTAGGAAAAGACCAACCAGGTCTCATGGTTGGTTGTTCTCAGGGAGGCCTTCCTTGTTCCTTCTACCTCTCTTTTTTAATCTGTTCTCCTATATTTTATTAATTGTGTAGGAAAAGTGAAAAGTAGCAGTCTTTGGGAGGCTGATTTTTGTTTTGCCATTGGAAGTAATCTAATGGTATTTGCTTCCTAAACACTGAGGTCTCCTGGAAAGATAAAGGTACAGTCGAATTCTCACCAGTGACATTACAGAATATACGGGATTTGGGAAGAGGATTGGGGAAAACAGATATAACATTCCATTTATTCAGATCTCAACATGGGATCAGATTATCAGGTGTTCTTTTTCTGTGTCTTCAAGACAGAATTGAACTCTTGGCAACTGCCTGGGTTCATCCTTGCAATTCTCTTGGCAAGTTTTTTTTTTAATAGTTTGCCACTGACTCTCTTCTAGAGCTGAGAGTGTGTGACTGGCCAAGGTTCACTCAGCTGACTGCACACCTAAGACTAGAACTCATGGTCTCTGGCCTGATGACTTAACCGCTAGACTGAACTTGCTCTCATGCTCTGCTGTGACTTATCTATAACTAAGCTTTTCTTGTACAATTTGTTAATGTAAAAAATGCTTAATAGTTATATGAAAACTTCAGTCAAGGTGAAGCCAACTGTTTTGCCTTCTTGCAAAATTAAATACATTTTACATTTCCTTGTCTTCAGTGAGCTCATAGAGAAGGTTGATCTAATTCTCTGATGATGATGCTCTTTACCACTGAGAATCTCAACCCAGAAGAGAAAAGGGGGTAACTCCAAAACTGGGTGTTTAATACATTTTGAAGATGTTGTTTTTTGGATGTTTCAATTCCAAAGATATTAGTATTGATAAAAAATCAAATATAAATATAAATCCAAAAAAGGTTTTAGTGTTCTTTGCCAATTAGCTTGTTATTCCTAGATGTTGAGTACATTACCATTTTGATCCCTTTGGAAACACACACAGAATGGATGCAAGTTAGAGTTTAATGTGAACTATTTAAAAAAGTACAAAGGTACATCTGTACTCAGCAGATTGATCAATGTCAATATTTGGGTCAGTAGATTTTGGCATCTTCTTTTATTTACAGTCTGTTAAACTACTTTGCCTGTTATGCAATGGAATAACTGTATTTACCCAAAGGTATCTCTGAATTCAATGAGATTTATGTTCCAATAAATACATTTAGAGATGCAATCTTAAATGCAATATAATGTTTGAAGACAAGATTATCACAGTAGTAAACTTAGATATTGTTCTTAGTGGAAATATATAGAAGGCAGTTAAAATATTATGCCTAGAAAGCATGAGTTTTAGAGCTCATCTGAAGAACTACTATAAACTTTTAAGACACGTTTCTGTCAGTGATTCATGGAGAGATTGCACTGGCTTGGAATAGGGTTGGAATGAGGATTGGTTGTTCTCCTGCTTCTTGCTTTTGTCATCCATTCAGAGATGGAATCCTGGTTGGCTTGCTTGGATGGATAGGTCTATCAGCACCTGCTTCTCCTTTTAGTTATTATTCTCTCTTCAGTTGTCCCCAATTTTCCCTTTGTTTTCACAGAAGTTTGTAAGAACTTAGCTACTGCTAAGCTTGTAAGCCGCCCTGAGTCTTCGGAGAAGGGCGGGATATAAATGGAATTAAAATAAATTAAATAAAATAAATAAATAAAGGATGCTCTCACATTCCCTTGCCTTATTTTCTCGTTTACCACTCAGACTTTTTCCCCATTGCCCACCTCAATATTAGACCAGTGTTGCTTCTACAATGATGAAAATAAAAGGAACATTTCTATCATTCTATCATTCATTCTTCTACCATAAGTCCATAGAAATTTGTAGCAATAATGAATTGAGGATTCAGGTTCATAGAAAGAAAGAAATAGCAGTAAGTGAAATTCTGCAATTTTGTTCCAAAATTCTTGTGTTGCTAATTAATTTTTTTTGTATTTTTTTAAGCAAAGGGAATTATTGCAATATGGTGGGCATGGGATGGGAAAGAAACCAGTGAACAGAAATCAAATCGAGCCTTGGTGGAGCAGTGGGCTAATGCCTCCTTAAGTAACACCAGCTGCCTGCAATTAGTGCAGGTTCGCATCCCACCAGGCTCAAGGTTGACTCAGCCTTCCATCCTTCTGAGGTAGGTAAAATGAGGACCCAGATTGTTGGGGGCAATAAGCTGACTTTGTAATAATGCCGCTTGGGGGGGCAAAAGCCCTAATAAGCAGGCATATACATAGAATGAAGGCTATTGCTAAGGACATTGATTTGTGCTTAGAGTGTAAGCCGCCCTGAGTCTTCGGAGAAGGGCGGGATATAAATGGGATTAAAATAAAATAAAATAAAAATAAAAGGGTGCCTACTGAGACATGTAAGGGTGGAATGCATGTGTGGTGGCAGTAGGGATATTATGATGGATAGGGGCATTTATTGAACTCCATGAGCTGTTGTTAATTTACTGGAAGAAAAATAAAAAATAAATACATTGATGACCATTAACAGCCTAGAAAGAAATGGCAGCCCAGCTGGAAAGGGACAGTTATGCCTAGTGCTATAGTATCAGATTTGGTGTTGCTGGACTGGAATGAATTGTGGTAAACTAATCACAAGGAAGCTTAAGATAGCTTAGGATGGAAGCCAGTACTTCTGAAGTGGAGCTGGGTGGAGGACAACATCATCTATTATTGCATGCAGCAAAAGGTAGGTGGGCCATACAAGATGAGGGGGTAAGCAAAAACGTGCATCTGGTCACAAATACACACTTGTAAGTCCTAAACAATATGCCTAGTATTATTTTCAATAACACTGGCTATTCTCTATCCTATACAAATGCTCTCTAATTATTTTAAAAGGCATTTAAAAGGTACTTTTTCCACTTTGGAAATAAGGAGAATCAATGAACACAAAAACTGCATTTTCTCTCATTACTGAATTTCTTCATTAACTCAGCAAATATAGAAATATAGAACATATTCATCAAAATATTTAGCTTTTTGCAATATTATAAAATATTATCAATGTTTATCATTGCTCATCAGTCATCTTTTGATATGCAAAATCAACCACTGCACGGAGTAATTTTGCTTAGTTTCCCCCTTATAGTTAGATGATTGAGATATTCCAATATTTACAAGTACTTTATTATTATTCAAATAATATAGTAGAGTCTTATCCATTATTTAAGATTCTCCATTTATCTTTTGTTCACACAGTATCTTATCTTCTGATACCATCGACCATGGTATCCTACTGCGGTGTCTCAGGGGCTTGGGAGTGGGAGGCACCGTTTTACGGTGGTTCTCCTCCTATCTCCAGGGCCGTTCGCAGTCGGTGTTGACGGGAGGGCAGAGATCCGCCCCGAGGCCTCTCATTTGTGGAGTTCCTCAGGGGTCGGTTCTCTCGCCCCTCCTGTTCAACATCTATATGAAGCCGCTGGGTGAGATCATTCGTGGTTTTGGGGTGGGGTATCATCAGTACGCTGATGATACCCAACTTTTTCTTTCCACCCCGAACCAACCCAGCGATGCCCTCGCCGTGATGTCCCGGTGCCTGGAGGCGGTCCAGGTCTGGATGGGGAGAAACAGGCTTCGTCTCAATCCCGCCAAGACTGAGTGGCTGTGCATATAGGCATCTCGGGTCAACCAGACTATTCCATCTCTAACGATGGGGGGTGAGGTGTTACCCCCCGTTGATAGAGCTCACAACTTGGGCGTCCTCCTGGATTCACGACTTAATTTTGAAGACCATATAGGAGCCGTGACCAGGGGGGCTTTTGCCCAGGTTCGCCTGGTGCGCCAGTTGCGACCCTATCTGGACCGAGATGCCCTACGCACAGTCACTCAAGCGCTCGTGACCTCCCGTTTAGACTACTGCAACGCTCTCTACATGGGGCTACCCTTGAGGACCACTCGGAGGCTTCAGCTGGTGCAGAATGCGGCCGCGCGAGTTGTGATGGGGGTTTCCCGATACTCCCATGTAACACCTCTACTCCGCGAGCTGCATTGGCTTCTGGTTGCCCTCCGGGTGAGATTCAAGGTGCTGGTGATGACCTATAAAGCCCTAAAAGGCTTGGGTCCAGGATATCTGAGGGAACACCTGCTGCCGGCATCAAGTTCCCTTCGTCCAGTGCGCTCCCACAGGTAGGGTCTTCTCAGGGTGCCACGGATAAGATACTTTTGTATCTTGGTTTTTTAATCACCCTGTAAACCGCCCTGAGTCCTTTGGGAAAGGGTGGTATATAAATGTAATAAAACAAATAAATAAATAAATCTTCTACAATTAGTATAACAAAGCTACACTCAGAAATAGACCAGAAAAAGTTACTGTGGATTTAAATATGGTTGCAGTTAAGAATGCAAAAAAATATGCCATGGGAAGGATTACAGCTTTAATGAGAAATTCTGGGATGCCCTCTTCATAGTGAGCCACAACTTAGAAAATCACACTAACTACAAATATTAACAACATGATGTTAAAAAGATATTTTGGCTGGCCTTAGCACATTCTTTTATCTGGTTTTTAAAATCTTTGATTAACTAAGTTCAAAAACAGGAGTTCATCACAAGGTTATATTTTGTTTTGTTTTTTAAAAAAATGTTTGAATTCATTAAATTACACTTAGCTAAGATTGGGGTAAAACTGGTTTAGAAAAGCAGGCAAAGTGATTTTGCTTATTTATGCATTTATGCTTTTCAGTTCAACTTGTAAACAAGACCCATTGCATTAAACAGAATTTTCTTTCACATACACCACATTCCCTTATCCTGGCTTGAATTTGTTTAAACAGAAATTGCTCAACCACAACAAAAGATTCTGCACTACAGAGTAGTATGGAGGATTCATCTGTAAACAAGATTTTCCATAAAGTGAGAATTAAGAGAAAGCTTGGTTCAATATATGACTATGACTCTCAATATCTTCCACTACCTCTCATTTGTTTGTTTGTTTGATAAGTCCTTCAGGTAACAACAGTTTTATGTACTATCAAGCATAATGTTTTTAAAAACTTCAGTATTATCTTACTTTTGGATGCTACTAGAGGAAGCTATACATGATGTAAACAATGAAAATCAAGAGACAATAACAGAGAGGTGAAAGATAAAGGTAAAGGAGTCCTTGGGGATTTTACTCCTCTAATGTTGCTGACTATAGGGAGGAGTGCTCATCTCTGTTTCAAGGCCATTGAGCCAGTGCTGTCTGAATACATTTCCATAGTCATGTGACCAGCGTGATGTCACAAAGCGCTGTTAGTACCTATTTATCTACTTGCATTTGTATACTTTTGAACTGCTAGGTTGGCAGAAGCTGGGGTGAGGACAGGAGCTCATCCCATCATATGAACTTTGAAACTCGAACTTGGGCTGCCAGCTTTCCAGCTAACAAGCCCAGTGTCTTAACCACTCAATCTGTTCTGTTGTGGGGGTTTTTTCTGCCAGCCCGATTTGACCCACATTGCCACCCTGCTAAGGATTACATCACTGCTTGTGGCAGCTGCAACGTCTTTTGCTGTGAGAGGGCATTCAGGAAGTTCTTGTAGGGCTAAGATTTGACCCACTGGAGCAGGGTCTGATTCTGTTTCAGGTAAGGGTAATCTGCTTAAAGCATCTGCGTGCCCCATCTCCTTACAGGGTCTGTAAACTATTTTATACGAATATGCCGAGAGGAATATTGACCATCTCAGCATCCTTGGGGACATTATTTGGGGTGTTTGCCTATCAGTGGTAAATAGACCCAGCAATGGCTTGTGGTCAGTGAAGATTGTGAACTCTCTTCCATATAGATAATCATGAAATTTTTTAACACCTGCCACAATTGCCAAAGCCTCTTTATCAATTTGAGCGTAATTTCTCTCTGCCCTGGACAGGGTTCTGGAATAATATGCAATGGGTTTCTGGTCCCCATTGTTTTCCAGGTGGCTGATTACAGCACCCACCCCATAAGGGGATGCATCGCATGCTAAGTATATTGGTTTGTCCTCAATAAAATGTGTGACTGTAGAGTCACTAGAGAGTATTTTTTTTTAGATTTTCAAAACTTTTTTCATGGGCCTCTTGCCAATTCCAAGGTGTTTTTTTGTCAAGCAATCTGTGCAAAGGTTCTGCTATTGCAGCCTTATGTGGCAAGAATGTGTGATAAAACTTTATTAATCCAAAGAATGCTTGCAGTTCAGCCTTATTCTTTGGTGCTGGAGCTGATTTAATTGCCTTTATTTTTGATTCTGTGGGGTGAATGCCCTGAGCATCAATTCTATAGCCCAAGAACTCTGTGGATGTCACTCCTATAGAGCATTTTTCTTTTTTTTAATTTCAACCCTGCTTCTCTTAACCTCTCCAGTACCCTTTCTAGCCTGTCAGCCAAAATTTCTTCATCCTCACCTGCAATTAACACATCATCAAAGTAAGGGCACACCCCTGGGATACCTTTTAGTGTTCGCTCCATCACCTCTTGAAAGATGCCTGGAGCTGCTGCTATGCCGAATTGCAATCTGTTGACTCAGAACGCCCCCTTGTGGGTGACGATCGTTTGTGCATCAGCGGCCTCTCTTGCCACTGGCAACTGTTGGTAAGCTTGAGTTAAATCCAGTTTAGCGAAGATGGCACCCTTCTGAATGGCAGTGAGGACCTGCTTCACCGTCGGAACGGGGTAAGCATGCTTATTTAAAGCTATATTGACGGTCGCCTTATAATCAGCACAGATTCTAATTTCGCCGTTGGGTTTGAGGGGGGTGATGATGGGTGTCTCCCAGGGTCCCCCTTCCACTGGTTCCAGTACTCCCTGGCTCACTAACTTGTCCAGTTCATTCTCAATTTTTTGTTTGAGAGCAAACGGGACTCTCCTAGCTTTGATTCTTATGGGAAGTACTGTGGGGTCTAAATTAAATTTAATTGGGGATCCCCTGTATTTTCCTAACGATCCATCGAATACGTCTGCAAATTTCTTGCAAACGGATTCCAGGTTTTTATTTTGGATCGTGTTAACTCCCCCTACCCAGACTCCTAGTGCCCCAAACCAGTTGAGCCCTACCAAACTAGCTCTCCTCCCTTATGTTATCAGTACTTCCAATGGGCCTTTAAATTTATTAAAAGAGACTTCCATGATGGCTTTACCTTTTATTTTAATTGGTGCCCTTTGGAAGTCTGTTAGCTGAATGGGGGTAGGATTGAGGTGAATCTGTTGGCCACTCCTTCTCTCAATTTTTTTTAAGGTTTCCTCTGAAATTATTGAAACTGAAGCCCCAGAATCGATCTCCATCTTGCAGGGGATTCCCTCCAACCGGACATCTATTTTAATCTTTGGGCTTATCACTTGGTTGATCCCGGAGTGTCTGAATTTCACCCCCTCCCCCCGGTTAGAAGTTTGTGCCTGAGGCCGAAGGGACTCGGTGCCGCAACTCGAAGGGGTTACAGTACCTGGTACCCATGCTTCCAGATCGTGTAGCCTGTCCCGGACTTGGCTCCTGCAGATGACCTGGATGTGGCCCATCTTGCCACAGTTTCTGCCCTTAGCATTTCCGAACCTGCATGCCACTCTGGGGTGGTTTCCTCCACAGCTGCTGCATTTTTGTTCCATCTCTCTGTGCCTGCTGTTTCCCTCTTGTTGTGGTCTGAATGGTGCCAGTCTCCGTTGCCTGCCTGTGTTGTCACGCCGGTCATTCTTAACAGCTGTTCTCTCTACCTTTTGTGTAACTTTTTCTATCTCCTCCTCAAAGTCATAGTCTCTCACCCCACCGTCCACAAGGCTCTCTTGGTGAATTGACCCACTCGTGCCATTGCTATTGTGGGGGGAGTCACGATGGCTGGCGTCCTTATAGGTTAACAGCTCATCCAATACTTCTTGGAGGGACCCCGTGGGCTTCGCAATTATCTTGTTTTGGAGGTGTTTGTCTCTGAGCCCCAAAACCACTCTGTCCCATATCTGCACATCTAGATCATTGTATTTGCAGCGGTGTGCGGCTTCTCTCACTGCAGCCACAAAGTCGTTAATGGACTCACCCTGTCTCTGGTTCCTTGGTTCAAATATGCACCTCCAGAACAGCTCTGAACGTTTTGGTGTATAGTGTTCTCTCAGTTTCTTAGTGAGCTCCGCATATGATACGCTGGTGATTGGATCAGGTTGGCACAGCCCCACAGCCACCCGGTAAATGGCTGGCCCGCTGAGGGACAATAGAGCCGCTGCTTTCTTACGGTCATCTGTGATGCCGTTGACCAGCATGTAGCCTTCCACTTGGCCCACATGCTCTTCCCAATCTTCAGGGTGTCTGGTGTCGAATTCCCTCACTATGCCCAGCTGTGCCATTCCCTGAATCTTTCTGCGTTCCGCGCTGTCTTTTGCTAGGCTATTGCAGCAGACGCTCTCCGACTCACCAGGTTCTGATTACTCACTTCGCGGAAATCCCACCTTCGTCACCACTGTTCTGTTGTAGGTGCCACGTGTCATGACCAGGAGACAGTAGTCAGGGTTTATATCTTACAAGATGGAACTGAGTCCTTCTTCCCCAGGTGCCCTTTTATAACTTTCCCACATCCCCACAGTCAGCCAATCCGCTGGCTCTATTTTCCCGCCAGACAGGTGACACCCAACCCAGTGTCCTGCTTTTCCCGCCGGACAGGTGAACCAATCGGACGCCTGACTCATGCCACCAGGTGTAGGGTGGCATACACAACAGAATCACTGTGCTGTCCCAATAAAAGAGAAGATGTTAAGTGATTTGCTGGCTGACTATTGATTGGCAGCCATCAACTTCAATTCTTTTCACTTGTGTCAATAACTTCATGATCTCTAAGATATGAACTTGTTCAAAATATAGCCAGATAGAGAACTCTGTGTGTTAATGGCCACCTTTGTTATACCAGACTGTGAGTTCAAAAATCTGTATGGTCATCCTAAAGCTAGAGGGACTTGGAATAAAATGTACTGTGTCAAAAGATAACTCTTCATAATACTGTTTTGGAATAAGCTTCCTTTTCTCTTAGTATAAATACTCCTGCTCCTGTAGTGTGCAGTCGAATCTGATAATAAGTATGAGAAATACCTAAATGTACTTTAATGTATTGTTAGATTTGTAACAAATTCTCGTAAACACTCTCCTGACTACACAACTGTAAAAAATTAAACTTTTAAGTTCTTTAAACCACAAAACTGCAGCTACCAGCTCTGTTGCTTCCACATTTTCAAAGAACAAAGGAGTTTGGTTAAAGATATATGACAAATATATTATAGAAGATTTTATCTTTATTACTGATCCCAAAATGGCCATCCTTCATAGAAGAAATTGTTAAATCTGACTTCATTACAAAACAGTGAAGATGGAAAATATTAGAAAATGTAACAGTTTTTTATAGATTAAATGGACACCATTAAACAGACAGTATAAGAAAGTCTATATTGTACCTAACAACTTTGTTAATTGTCAGTATTCTGTCTCTCACTTCTCCTTTCATCATTTTCCCTCCAATCACAACACCTGAACAAAACTTTCTCAAAAATACACTGCATTCATCTGAAGCTTAC
This sequence comes from Vipera ursinii, assembly GCF_947247035.1. Taxonomy (NCBI): domain Eukaryota; kingdom Metazoa; phylum Chordata; class Lepidosauria; order Squamata; family Viperidae; genus Vipera; species Vipera ursinii. The sequence continues at coordinate 255,236,583 of NC_139513.1, forward strand.
ATGATAATACATTAGTATAGTATATATATATATAGTATCTAAGGGACAAGACTGACACTTGTTATTTTATAAATGATCTGTCCCAGGTTATCCACAGAACAGTGTCACACACTGGATTTGCTATTTCTGTTGGAGCACTGAGTATGTGATCGGAAATTTGGGGAGCTTTTGATGTCCTAGTGCAGGGATCCTCAACCTTGGCAACTTTAAGAGTTGTGGACTTCAAAGCTGGCTGAGGAATTCTGGTCGTTGAAGTTCACAACTCTTAAAGTTGCCAAGGTTGAGGACCCCTGCCCTAGTGCAATTGAGTAGTGCAAATGTGTGTGGAGCCTTCTTGGCTGCAGAGCAAGCAGGGGATAAAACATCCTGTAGCCAAGAAGGCTCCACATGCATTTGCACTACTCAGGTGACCCTGAGGACACAGATAAACCTCCAAATGGCCTCAACGACTTTCTAAAAGAATGCAAATGACCAGCTGTCTGCAAGGAATATAAATCCTTCCATTCCCCATCATCCAGTCAAAGCTGAAGAAGCTTCTTGGATGAGAAGCAAAATGTCTTCAAAGAAAAACAAGAAAATCCAGTTGCCTCCTGAAAAAGCACCTTTGGGACAACTCACAACAGTATATGGCAATAGTATATGGTATGACAGCTTAGTATTGTATTCATACCTATATAAAAAATGTCTTTTGGGTGTACCCAAACCATTAGACACACTCAACTGACTGTGAATCCCAGCCCATAATTCTGAGATGTTTGTTAAAAGTGTCTTTAGTGGTACAATGCTGAATACAACTTTCTAATACCAGGCATATGGTTTTCCCACCTACAAAACAATGTTTTTATACACACTAATTATAATGGGAAGATTTCCACTCATTAGGGGTCATTGCTTCCAGTCCCAAAATTCCAGCAAAAGCAAGGAACAGTCACTATAATGGTCTGGCTACTTATTTTATAACCAACAATTCATAGAAGTTCCTGGTTTTTTAAAAATACAAAAAAAGCATAAATGCAATTAAATACAATTATAAATACATAATAAATACAATTTGGATAGCAACATGTAGCATATCATAAAATATACTCAAAGGAAAAATATTTTACAAGAAAAACAAAAGAATATAGTGAAATTCTACCTGTCAGCCTAGGAGTGATCTAAGACAGGGGTCCCCAACCTATGGGCTCTTGGCCAGCGGGCTGCAGAAATGGCTGGGCAGGGCATGCACACATGGGCATGCATTCTCCCCCACACGCACTAGCACCCACAGCCCTGTTTGTATGCACACACAGTAATTTGGAAGCTGTTCTCCCCTCCAGGCCGTGAGCCCAGAAAGGTTGGAGAACTCTGATCTAGGAAATTTACATAATAATTACAAAAGGCAATAGATCAGAGAAACAGATGAACATTCACAATTAGAAAATTAAATATTTAAAAACTTAATGAGAACATGAAATTACAGCATTTGTGTCAGCTGGGTCAAATGTTTCTAAACATTTAAGACAACCAGAAATAGGCAGAGTATATGGAAAAATACAAGATTGCAAACCTTCTCATAGTAATACTATAATGATGGTTTTAACTAATATGAGCCCATTAAATTATGCCACATTTAATGAGTGCTTAAACAATATTATTAAGAGTGCAGTAATTGGACCTATTTACAAGAAAACACATCTAACAGACTAACTTCATTTCCGGCAATATAAATTACTCAATGCTATTTTATTTGTATTTGTTATTAATTCTTCTTTTCCTTCCTAAAAAAAAATAAAAATAAGGAGATATAATGAGCAAATCAGAACCTTCCGGAAACTGCAGCCAAATTTTTAACTGTTTCCCCCCCCCCCCTTAATTCTAAAATATTGGTGTTCACTTTTAATTACATCAGGTAAGAATGTACAATTATGTTTGTACGTGCAATGACTTAGAACACTTAGTTTAGGCAGGATCCATACAATTCACAGTAATTATCACCCTGAGAATATTAGCTGTATGCTTTCATGATGAAAACTGCCATTCATGGAGGAAGACAAGAAATAAGCCATGTTAGGTATCAAGGCAAAATTCTATAACGGATAATTTATTATGAAAATGATAGGGAATGGCAGCAGATGTGTGCACGGAAGGCCGCATCAACATCCGGGATCGCGCCCCCGCTGCTTGCAAGCGGTGACGCGCTCCAACCCTCCGATTAGCACCCTTTTGCCCAGGGGTGAGGGTGATCAGGCCCCTGAGCTCAGGCTGGTTTACCTTAATGCCAGGTCCATTGTCAATAAGGCTCCCCTCATTCGAGACTTGATCGAGGAGGAACGTGCGGATCTGGCATGCATTACGGAAACCTGGTTGGGCTCAGAGGGAGGAGTCCCTCTGATTGAATTATGCCCCCCAGTTTTCCATGTGCTACACCAGCCACAGGCTCAGGGTAGGGGCGGTGGGGTGGCGGTGGTTATCAGGGAGACTTTATGTCTGCGGGAGACCACAATTGTCCAGATTGGTGGGAATGAGTCCCTCCTCCTGAGATGTGGTTCTCGGGTTCAGATGGGCTTGTTGCTTACATACCTGGCACCCAGCTGTGTGGCAACAGCTCTGCCCGAGCTGCTTGACACCCTCTCAGGGTTGGCATTGGAGTTCCCCAGACTCATAGTGCTGGGTGACTTCAACCTACCCTCCCTGGGAGAGTCATCGGAGCTAGCCCGGGAGTTCATGGCCTCCATGACGACCATGGACCTGACCCAGGTAATTCAAGGCCCAACTCATATGGGGGGGTCACACTCTCGACCTGGTGTTCCTGTCTGGACAATGGTTGGATGATTTGGGAGGGGGTTGGTTCCATGCCCCTCCTGGCTGGTTTATGCGGCTCAGGAGGGGACACGAGACTGGTTCCAGGCAGCTTCTTTGAAGGAGGGTTCCAGGCAGCTTCTTTGAAGGAGGGTGCCTTCCCCACCACCTTGAAGGAGGCGGTGGTGAGACCACTCCTCAAAAAGCCTGCCCTGGACCCGGCTGTTTTAAATAACTATCGTCTAGTCTCCAACCTTCGCTTTTTGGCGAAGGTTGTTGAGAGCGTGGTGGCACATCAGCTTCCTCTGTTCCTGGAGGAAACTGATTATCTGGACCCATACCAATCGGGTTTCAAGCCCGGGCACAGCACGGAGACGGCACTGGTCGTGCTGGTGAATGATCTCTGGCGGGCTCAGGACAGGGGTTGCTCCTCTGTCCTAGTCCTATTAGATCTCTCAGCAGCTTTCGATACCATCAACCATGGTATCCTACTGTGACGTCTCAGGGGGCTGGGAATGGGAGGCACCGTTTTACGGTGGTTCTCCTCCTATCTCCTGGGCTGCTCGCAGTCGGTGTTGATGGGAGGGCAGAGATCCACCCCAAGGCCTCTCGCTTGTGGAGTCCCTCAGGGGTCGGTTCTCTCGCCCCTCCTGTTCAATATCTATATGAAGCCACTGGGCGAGGTCATTTGTGGTTTCGGGGTGGGGTATCATCAGTACGCTGATGATACCCAACTTTTTTTTTCTCCACCCCAAACCAACCCAGCAATGCCCTTGCCGTGATGTCCTGTTGCATGGAGGTGGTCCAGGTCTGGATGGGGAGAAACAGGCTTTGTCTCAATCCTGCCAAGACTGAGTGGCTTTGTGTACTGGCATCTCGGACTAACCAAACTATTCCACCTTTAATGATGGGGGGTGAGGTGTTACCCCCCCCCCGTTGATAAGGCTCGCAACTTAGGCGTCCTCCTGGACTCACGGCTCAATTTTGAAGATCATATACAAACCGTGACCAGGGGAGCTTTTGCCCAGGTTTGCCTGGTGCGCCAGTTGCGACCCAACCTGGACTGAGATGCCCTACGCACAGTCACTCATGCACTTGTGACCTCCTGTTTAGACTATTGCAATGCTCTCTACATGGGGCTGCCCTTGCGGACCATTCAGAGACTACAACTGGTGCAGAATGCGGCCACACGAGTTGTGATGGGGGTTTCCCAATACTCCCATGTAACACCTCTACTCCGTGAGCTGCATTGGCTTCCGGTTGCCCTCCGGGTGAGATTCAAAGTGCTGGTGATGACCTATAAAGCCCTAAATGGCTTGGGTCCAGGATATTTGAGGGAACACCTGCTGCCAGCATCAAGTTCCCTTCGTCCAGTGCTCTCGCAGAGAGAGGGTCTTCTCAGGGTGCCGCCGGTAAAAGATTGCCAGTGGATAACACCCAGGGAGAGGGCCTTTTCTGTGGGTGCGCCTGCCCTCTAGAACCAGCTGCCCGTGGAGCTCAGGACTGCCCCTGAACTACGCTCATTCCGCCGGGACCTGAAGACTTGGCTCTTTGAGCTCTCTGACCCAGGCTGAGAATTTTAACTGGGGTTTTATTTTCAGGGATAATTTAATCTTTTAATTCTCTTTTAATTTTGTATTTTATATTGATGTGATTTTAAAATGCCCTGTAAACCGCCCTGAGTCCTTCGGGAAAGGGCGGTATATAAATCTAATAAAAAATAAAAAAAAATCAAATAAATAATGAAATGGAGTAAAGATATCCTTAACTTCAGTATATTCATATCTATTTGGTTTTCTTGGCAGTTCTATAGAAGTAGTTTGTCACTGTTTTATTTTGGAAGCTTTTTCAACTCCCCACTCTGTCCTATAGCTCTAGAATTGTTAGTGAGTACCCTTCCCAAAATCCTAACTAACACCAATGCTACCACATGCTGAGGCTTTAAAATAAATACAGGTAGTCCTTGTTTAGTGACTGTAATTGGTTCTGGAGATATTGTGGCTAAACAACAAGAGAGACACAGAGAGAGAGACAGACAGAGAGAGAGATAGACAGAGATGTTGCAAAGATTACTGGTTGCTGCAATCTCATGTAGATAATTTTTTCTCATAAATGTGTTTTCTGCCTCACCCACTTTTTCATTTTTGTTAGAAGCCACATTGCTCTTATAGTAGTAACAAATAGGATGAATTGGAAAACAATCAAATTATGAAAAGTTATGGAGTATATGCTACTTTCTCCTACTTAGTTGGAAGTCAATCTCAAATGAATGTAAAGATTGATACAGTAACCACTTTCTAAATCAGAGTTCCCCAACCTTTTCGGCTTTGCAGACTGGTGGGTGGGAGAGGGAGAAAGGGGGTGGTTCCATGTGAGCAGTGGGCAAGCGGACATCACATGACCTGATTGAGGACTAAATATATGAGGGCAATTGGGAAATAAACCTCTGTTTGGTTATCAATGACAGACACTCACAGATACAGAACTTTTATTATACACATTAGAAAACTACATTACATTGCTTTTTGACATAATTGCCACTCAAATTGAGGCACTTGTCATAACGTCTTACAAGGTTTAAAATTCCTTCTGTAAAAAAAAAAAATCTCCTGCCTGGGAATGAAGCTACCCTGTAACAGGATTGTGAAGCGCATTGTCATAGTCAAAGCAGTGCAACGCAAGCCACTGTTTCATGTGCCTGAAGAGGTGGTAGTTGTTCAGCACCAAATCTGGGCTATGGGGGGGAGTGATCAAAAACATCCAAATGGAACTGCTTCAAAAGTTCTTGGGTGTGTCTAGTGGTGTGCGGGCGAGCATTATCATGAACAAACACCACACCAGAAGTCAGCATGCTCCAACGCTTGTTATGGATGGCTCGTCTGCGTTTTTGTAATGTTTCATAGTAGGCTTCTCAATTGATGGTCGAACCATGCTCCATGAACTTCACTAGCAGTACTCCTTTGGCTTCCCAGAATAATATTGCCATAACCTTTCTGGCAGAGAATGTTTGCCGAGCTTTTTTGGGTTTCTTTGGTAAGTGCGTATACATCACACCATTGCTGTTTGCTTTCAGGGTTCAATTATGACAGCCAGGTCTCATCGCCAGTTTACAATTCTGTTAAGAAATTGTTCTCCTTCCTTGGCATAATGCATGAGAAAGTCCAAAGCACAACCCATTTGGTGTGTTTTGTGCTCCTCACAAACGAAGTTTTGGTACCCAACAAGCACAGATCTTGCAGTATCCCAAATTTTCTGTCACTACCTTGCACAAAACAGTCCAAGAAATTTGGGGAAAGTGTAAAGAAAGTGTAGATATTGGGAACCGATGGATTTCATGGACCTTTTTGTCAATTTCCTGCATGAGTTCATCGCTGACTACAGATGGGCAGTCACTTCTTGCCTCATCATGCACGTCAGTTCGTCCATCTTTAAACATGTGACACCATTGATGTACAACACCTTCACTCATCACATTTGGTCTGTAACCATTACACAGTTCACGATAAATTGCAGCTGCTGAAAGTTTTTTCACACACAGGAATCGTATTACTGCAGGCACTTCATATTTGGCGGAATTTTCTATGGTAGGGTTCATTTTCAATTGATCTAGCGGGCGAGTCATTTGCAACACAACATTCTTCTTCCACTCCTCACTGCCTACTGAACTACTGCACATGGCGCCATAGGACAGGCATCACTATCCCTGCCTATTTCTCCTACATGCTCAAACAGAGGTTTATTTCTGAATTGGCCTCGTATATTTCTTCCTGATCCAATGGTAAGAACTGAAAACATCACTTGGGATAGTAAGATGGGTGGCATACATGTATAAATGTAATATTTTTTTTAAAAAAAAATTAAAGGCACATATTTTTCATTTTAAAAATAAAATCAAAAGGACTGATTTCAATGACCGTCTTTAAGAAATGGTTTACAGTTAAGACAAAGTAACCAAAGTTTAAGCATATATAATACATATTCATATATATGTGTATATACATGTGCACACACACACACACACACACACACACACACACCTACACACATAGACATTTCTGCATGAGAACTAAAAAAAACAAACCCTTGCTACATTAGATCAGGCCAAGACCTGGCTTCACCCAGCATTTTGTTTTTCACATTATCCAACAGCTGCCTCTGGAGAGTTTATAAGCAGGAGTTGAAATCTATCCCTCAACTACTGTTGTTCCCTGCAACTGGTACTCAAAGGTCTGCTATGCCCTCTCTGGAAGTAACACTGAATCTTTGAGGATGAAACCTGTTTATAGACCTGTGTTCCATGAATGTTTTTAATACCTCTTTAAAGTCATGTTAGTTAGAGGCCATCAGCATGAATTGCGTAGGTAAATTATGTGCTACATGAGGAAGTGCTTTCTTCTCTCCGTTGTGAATCTGCCAATCAACCTCATTGTCTGGACCTAAGTCCAGCATTTTAAGGAAAATTTCTCCCTGTCCACTTTCTTCAGACCATGCATGATTTACAATATGACCAGGAATTTACTAAGTTGCCTTTCTTCAAGTTAGAGTCCCAAATATTGTAGCCTTGAATTTCCCCAACCCCATAATTTGGGTAGTCCTTATTGCCCTTTTGCACCTTTATTGCACCTGTTTCAAATATGGCACCAAGAATGATTCTTAGGCTGACATGCCATAGATTTGAACAACAGCCTTGCTATAATGCCAACTTTGTTTTCAGTGCCTCCCCTAATGATCCACAGAATGGAATTTTCCTTCTTCACACACTGAGTCAACATCTTTTCTGAACTATTCCCTGTGACGCCAATGTTTTTTTTTCTTGATTACTAACAGACACTTATACCAACATCACTAGACAAATGGGCCGGGGGGGGGGAGTTAATGTTTATCACTTTATACTTTCTTAAATGGATGGAATTTACCTAAGTATTCATTACCCAGTTTAAGGGGATTCCTGTGGAGCACAATCACCTTTGGATTTTATCACCCTGAATATTTCAGTATCGTCTGCAAACTTGGCCAAATATTTAGCACAGTATCCAGTTACAGTTCAGTGTTTTCTGGTTAAACAAGTTTTTAAAAAATGTTGAAGTGAACACCATTAATGCAAAATTCAAATTACTAATAGTTTCAGTCACAATACTGCATATAACCCAAAATATAATCTAAAATATAAATAAAAAATGTTTAAGCTGCTTTAATGTTTTCAGTCATTTTCTTTTCACTGAATACTATATTTAAGAATATGAGAATCGCTCATGATGCATCCTATGTTTGATATTTTCACAGCAACAAGAATGTTAAGCAAAAAGAATATTAAGCAAAAAATGTTAAGCAAAAACTGATCATTTGAAATGAATAGTACCAAATTTCTAATTGTATCACTGAAATTTAATTTTCTGCACACAATCTTTACTAATGAGGCTTCACAAATCTATCAATATGAAATGATTAGTAATATTAAAATATATGCTTCTTAATTTGGCCTGCCATTAATATAACTAAATGTGGACACACCTAGATAACTCATTGCCATTTGCATAGAAAGACTTGACCTCTTATTTTGCTTGCTGTTTAAAATATAAGATAGTTCTATCCCATAAAGTTTATAGATTATAATTATGTATTAGTTGCTTTAAAAAGTTACATGTGCTGGCTCTAATCAGTAAAATAATAGACAATGGCATCTGAATTTACTATGCAGAATAATAACTGGAAGGAATTATAGGAAGACATGGTTTCCTGTATGCCTGAAACCTAAAGATGCCTGACTTCCTATGTAACTATGATCATGTGGATTGGATCCAAATTTCAGTCATATTTAGGGCAGACACACTGATGGCCAGTGAAACCTTTGTTACACATGACTGAATTAAGTACTACTGATTTCATGGTTGATTGAATAAGCTGACTGGGAATGAATAAGTCTGAATTTCTTTATCCACTAGGTGCAGTTTTTACTAAATGGCTAAATTATACAGGTAGTCCTCAATTTACAAACATAATTGGGATCAGAATTTCCTTTGTAAGTTGTTGCAGTTTTAAATCAAAGTAACTTCAATTTTATGATCATTTTTACTGCAGTTGTAAGTTGTGTCACCATGATTGTAAGTCAAGTCATGTGGTTGTAAGTGCAAATCCAGCTTAATGAATGGGGTTTTTTTAACCAGAAATGGCAAAACTATCAGAAATCATAATCACATGACCACGGGACGCTGCAACAGGTTGCAAATGTGAGCTGTCTCAAAGTGCTCAAATTGCAATGACATGACTGTGGAGCATGGGTGACAGTTGTACGTTCAAATTTAGACTGTAACTGACTTTTTTTTGGAGGCCATTGTTAATTCAAGGCGTCATTAAGCAAAAGGTTGTAAGTCAAGAACTACCAGTAAATTGGTCACACTGTATCTGAAACTTATATAGAACATAGAATCATAAGAAGGGACCTTAGAGGTCTTTTAGTCCAACCCCTGATCAAGGCAGGAGACCTTATACCATCCTGATCAAATGGTTGTCCAGTCTATTTTGAAAATGTCCAGTACAGAAAATTGTGACAGCAACTTACAGAAATTTTGAGAAAGCATATATTGCTATTACATATAAAACAATCCACTTTTCATCATCTTTGCAAGTTTTTCTTTTTGTTGTTTGCTTTTCAGTTTATTATGATAAAAAATTAATCAAAGTTGAAAAAAGAGATCTACAATCAAGCAGTGAGACAGTATTGGCCATTCAAAACTTTATAATATAAACAAGACTAATCGTGCTATATAATCATATACTATATCTGAAAAACAATGAAACCAATCTGCAGTAGTATAACTTTGCACTGAAAATTACCTGCATTCTCATTATCATATTCAGAACTTTGTTTTCATCGAAACGCTGTCTCATATAAACTGCAGTAAGTTTCAATAGAAATACCATGAATTCTTCCAAATTATGTGATATGAAATAATAGGATAACAACATGTATGAAGATTTAAGGAACAATTGTTAAATGTTATGGTGGCTCATGGGTTAGGACGCTGAGCTTGTCGATCGGAAGGTCGGCAGTTTGGCGGGTCGAATCCCGAGTGCCGCGTAGCAGAGTGAGCGCCTGTTACTCGTCCCAGCTTCTGCCAACCTAGCAGTTCGAAAGCACGTAAAAATGCAAGTAGAAAAATAGGGACCACTACGGTGGGAAGGTAACAGCGTTCCGTGCGCCTTTGGCGTCTAGTCATGCCGGCCACATGACCACGGAGACATCCTCGGACAAGCGCTGGCTCTTCGGCTTTGAAACGGAGATGAGCACTGGCCCCTAGAGTCGGAAACGACTAGCATGCATGTGCAGGGGAACCTTTACCTTTTTTTTAATGAACATGCAACAGTATTCTGGCAATCAGTTCTGACTGCACACTAAAAATGGGAACATAAAATAAGGGAAAGAGCCAAGGTAAGCACTTCTGTTGAAGAGACAAAGTGCCCCTTTCAAAAAGGCAAAAAAGAAACAAAACAAAAACCTCACAGTAGAAAATCCTTCACAGGAACTAAGTTCAGGATGTTTGCATTTCATACTCTTTCTCAGTAGGATAGAAAGATGTATTAAAAATTGTATTATGTAAATGCCACATAATATCCCGTTGTAACAAAATGTTCAGACTTTTCAACATTCAATAAATGTTCTCCTTGTTTGTTTCTTTATTGTGTCTTTGCATTCTGTGTAATAATTATTTGATAAACTCAGGTTAGTATAAGCTGGAAATGAGACTTTGAACCTCTCCCATCCTTTTGCCCATTAACTTGCTAACTTCCATTGATAACATTTGCTGAGGCTTGAAAATCTTAACCTTATACAGACCCAAAAAAGTGGTATGTTATGGTGGTAGAAGCAATGGGATGAAAAATACTGAGATCCACTCCTCCAAAGTCTCAACATTCGCACATCTCCCTGCCAGCTTCAGATTTGAAAAAACAGTTAAATAAACAAGAAAATCTCTAAATATTATTCCTTCCCTTTGCAGTTTTTGAAAAATAACACAGAAGACAGATGATGCAAACATCCCTCCATTCTTATGTCTACCGTGTCAGATGATGTCAGCCCTTTGAGGTAATCCAAACAAGAGACCAAAACCATGGAAACTATATTGTACAGAACCTTGTAAGTCTGAAAGTATGTCTCCCTCCCTACCTTTACTTTCCAAAGAACTAGGGAGGGTCAATTCTGCTTTCTCCACCCCATCCCTCCATTGGATTTGGATTTCTCTTCTCAGATTGCTGTCTAGTCTAGGGGTAGGCAACCTCGGCTCTTTTATGACTCGTGGACTGGCTCAGGAATTCTGGGAGTTGAAGTCCACGAGTCATAAAAGAGCCGAGGTTGCCTACCCCTGGTCTAGGCTATGGCTCTTCCCCCTGCCTCTCAAATTTGTTCTCACAAACCATTATATCTGGTAACCAACTGGGCAATAGAAATGCTAAACAGTTATGCTCCATTAGGTTTTCTTACAGTTTTTCTTATCGTTTGATTTAGCCATGTAAAAATGATGGACATCACCCATTATTTTTTAGCTTTGCTTATAGTTTTTAATGTTTTAAATAATAATGATTGTTAATTATTTACAATTTTTAGTTGCATGCTGCCCAGAGTCATTTGTTTTGTGAAATGGATAGCTGCAGAAATTTGAAGAATAAATAAATAGATAAATCCAACACAAAACAGGTGGAGGGTGGGTAGATGGAAACAAACAAACAAACTCACTCAGGTGTATTGAATTATCTTGCATTATTTTCATGCTTCTTCCATGCCCTTTATAGAAAACCATTTTTACAAGTGACATGCTTTTGCATGACAACAGCTCCAAAACTGTTCGTAAACAAATGGAGCATTATGGTAAAAATAATAAATAAACAGAACTGTTTATTTCAGATGATATTCATATAATGTTAATAACTCAAAATTAGAAAATGAAGTTGATGAGCTTACTAAGCTATTATAAACCATCTTCTTTTAAGTATGAAAGCTTGAAGGAGCATATAGAGGACACAAAAATGTATCCACATTAGAATTCAAATAAAGGAGAATTTATAATCTATGAAATATTACCCTTTGTTCATCCACAATCAAATCATATAGTTTTTGCGCAATTTAACCAACTTACATAATCTCAAGGAACAACTAAGCCTTTGTAATGTAGTATTCTGTATATTGCCTCAATCAAACATTTAACTAGGAAAATAGATTTCTAAGACATCAGGGGAAGATTTCACTGCCACCTGCTGGTTTCAATAGCTAATATCTATGTAACCTATCTAAGTAAGGAAATAATTGTACTGAGCCTGAAGAATTTCAGAAATGACACTTTAAATCGCACTTTTGACACAAGATGGAAATGTTTGGTGGTATGTTCAAAGGTATACTGCTCATTCTCCTTCTGATTAGAAAGATATTGTTCCTGTGGTTTCTCCTTGCTTTTCCCAAGTGAATATCACTGACCTTGAGCACAGCTGTAGAAAATGTTGTTGTTTTAAACATTTGAAAATGTGACTTCAACAAGCAATTGCATTTACCTCTAGGAACTAATCAAGGGCAAATTCATTTCTGAAATGTGTAGATGTGTGTGTGTGTGTGTGTGTGTGTGTGTGTGTGCGCGTGCGCGTACACACACACACACACATATCTACACATTTCAGAAATGAATTTGCCCTTGATCAGTTCCTAGAGGTAAATGCAATTGTGTGTGTGTGTGTGTGTATTAGAGAGAGAGAGAGAGAGAGAGATGGTCTTTACACTATTTATTTATTAATCACATATATATGGCCTCCTACGTCACAAAAATGACTCTGAGTGGATAGAATAATCAACAAAACAGCAAACATATTAAAAAGTATTATAAAATATAAAAATGATTTACACTGAAAAATACTATAAAAATAAAATATACAACCCACAGGAAGAGAGTATAAAGTATCTGTGGTTTCCTCAGATCCCCAGGATTGGTGAGATAACCAGGTTTTGTGGGCCTCCCTGAATGATAGCAAGGATGGAGCTAACCTGAGTTTTAGGAGGAGAACGTTTCATACAGCAAGTGCCACAGCAGAGAGGCACCCCCCCCTGGGACCCACCAAATGCAAGTCCCTGACAAGAGGTCTCTGAACATATTAAGATATAATGTCAGAAAAAAACAGAGATCCGTATTCACTATTTGTAGTGAATAAAGATGATGGCCTTGAAGGACAGAGGGAAGATCAATTTCCAAGGCAACATTTAGATAAATGAGGCTTGAGTCCAGGCCAAGAAATTAGTTTACAAAAACCTCAGACTTTTTTTTCCCTTCCCACCACATTAATTCTCATGAAGATAGAAGAGGACGGTAGGAAAGCACATTCAGACTTTCCGTGATTCTGTTACTATACTGTAGCTGTTCTAATAAAATGGTATGGTGTTTGCTTCTTAATCTGGTCTATATCATATGGCTGATAAATTATTATCTAAAATTTATCTAATTATCATTAATTCTCCACTTCTATATTGATGCTCCTTGCTCCTGAGATAAGAGGAACCCCTCAGTTCGCTGGCATTACATTTTTCTGGAGATCATTCTATCCCACCAGAAAACCTCTTCTCCAAAGCACCTGAGGACAGAAGTAGTAACTGATGGAAACTTTAAAGAAGAGAAGCAACCTAGAACTAAGAAGAAATTGCCTGACAGTGAGAACAGTTAACCAAAAAAAAAAGGCTTGCCTCCAGAAGTTGTGGGTGTTCCATCACTGAAGGTTTTAAAGAAATGATTGAACAGCCATTTGTACGGAATGGCATACGGTCTCCTGCTTGAGCAGGGGGTTGGAGTAGAAGACCTCCAAGGTCCCTTCTAACTCTATTATTCTGTATATAGGATGAAACTGGGTGTAAACTAGGACATGGGATAATATGGCTATAGAAAGCTTTATATTAAATTAAACATGTTCCTACCTGAGTACCCAAGCAGGCAACCATCATATGAGTGAGGAGTTTAGCAGCAAACATTGATGTTCTGGTACATAAGAAATATGAAAATATAACCAAGATGAAGCCTGTTTTAACCAAACAAAAGTAGAATTCAATTACTCAATTAGCCAAATGATTCAGATCATTTCATAAATTGCAGTCCAAGGTATCCACAGCAAGACAAGGTTTTGGCCAAATGGTAACAACCTGAGGTCATGATGTACAATAGAAGGTCATAATGCCACAAAGCAATGTCACAATGCAAGCATAAAAAAGGCAAAGTTTAAGTTGCAAAACTGTAATGTTAATCATTTCTGCCACCAGTTGCAGCTCAGTGGATGTTCTTGACTTCTCCTGTTTCTAAGTACTTTTATTGCATTCACAAATACCTTATAAAATATTTCTCTTCTGGGATTCATAACCTGTAGGACTATATATTGAAGTAACTATATAACACAGAACTATTTAATTTAATAAGCTATTTGTCTACTTCTGGAAGAACAATGGTATAGTAACTAAACAAATTCCATTTTTTATGAATTTCAATCACTTTTGTACTATTATCCTTCTAGGATATATTACATATGTCAAATATAATTATCTTAAATAAACATCTAAATATTAAATACCCTAACTAAAATATAATGTGTGAATGTGCCCTAAGTGTATAGAAATAAAATTAGAAATTTGAGCAGTAATCTTTGGGCAAAAGTTATCCACTTTTAACTACTTAGAGAGAAGTAAATTCTAATTAGCTGGAATAAGGTATATCAATTGAGACTTCCTTGACTAATAACTAAAGGAAATAAAATTCTTTTATTTGCATTTTCTCTTGATTAAGGTAAGGTCTTCTTTGAGGATATTATCATTAAATACAATTTATTTTGGTGAGGTTTCAAACAATCACAATTATTTTGATAGATCGAAAGAAGAGTTGGAATCATAGGAGTTCATTCTCTATCATCTTTTAAAAGCAAAAAGAAATTGGAGTAAAAAATGTGGGTCAGCATCTTCACTGTGCATGTCTAAAATAGCTCTCTAAACTTTCCTTATATTCCTTACTTACACAGTGATTTTCTAAAAGAATGTCCAATATTTTTTTTAAATCAGTACACAAATCAACAATACTGTAACATAACTGACCAGAAATACAGATGAAACCAGAAGAAAAGAAAGCTTCATTGTAAGAAGAGAAGCTGTCTGTCTGTGCACTAGCTGCATAAACTGACATGTGTGAACAAGAGCATTCCACGTAATTGGAGGAATCATCCATCAGCTTACAGAATTGAGTATTAGACAGCCAACTATAGAGGAAAAAAATATTGGCAGTTAATTTGTTATTTTTCAACTTGATCAATAATGTCAAAAATGTAAACAAACATTATAAGAATTGTGTTGATCTATAACAGAACCAAAATGCTTTCGTAAACCAGAATATAGTTCCTTGTGTTGTGGAATTTATTAGCTAGAATAATGCATGATTGGCCACAAGGAATATAAAATCAAGACAAAGTTTAGAATTTAATCAGATCGATGCCAAACTTTATGGGAAAGCATAGTTTCATGAGGGTGTAGGAGACTTCTGAGACCTAAGTCTAAAACAGATTTTCTCAGTAGGTTATCAACCAACGCACCATAGATTAACTCAAACATATGGAATTTAACTGTGTTAACATGTCAAAACTTGATCGGGATTTAAAAAAATATATAAATCACTATATACAGGAACCATTACATGTCTATGTCTACATTTTCAGACCAAAGCAGAAACCTGATTGTGTCTTGTTAATGAAACTCCACCTTTCCCTGAATTTATATAGTAGCCATGTAGAAGGCATTTGTTCAAGACCTGTAACACATTAAGGAGTGGTGATGACCTATAAAGCCCTAAATGTCTTGGGTCCAGGATATCTGAGGGAACACCTGCTGCCGGCATCAAGCTCCCTTCGTCCTGTGCGCTCCCACAGGGAGGGCCTTCTCAGGGTGCCACCGGTAAAAGAATGCCGGCGGATAACACCCAGGGGGAGGGCCTTCTCTGTGGGGGCGCCTGCCCTTTGGAACCAGCTTCCCGTGGAGCTTAGGACTGCCCCCGACCTTCGATCATTTTGCCGAGACCTGAAGACCTGGCTCTTCGAGCTTTCCGGCCCAGGCTGAGTTTTAATTGGGGTTTTAACTGGGGTTTTATATGTTTTATATTTTTTCAGGGATTTAGTTTAATCTTTTTTTAATTGCTCTTAATTTTTGTATTGATGTTTTATATGCCCTGTAAACCGCCCTGAGTCCTACGGGAAAGGGCGGTATATAAATTCAATAAAATTCAAATTCAAAAGGAGAAGGCATTATAGGCGCCAATAAACTTGTTTCACCCTGTCAGCACCACCATATGTTCTTGGAACTCTGAGAATTGTATGAGCCCAGGAAAAGGCACAGCTTCTTTAAAGAAGTACCAACAGATGCAGTGAGTACACTCACATCCTCTATGTAACACCTTCTTTCAGTTTACATCCACATAGCAGCATATAACAAATATATGTATGTGTTTGTGTGATTGACAAGCACACAAGGAATTAAAAATATACCTTTCAGCAATCTGATTCCAAAGAAGACACAAAGACTTATGAGGGATTATATGACTGTCTGTTGAATAAATCCGATAGATGACCTGATTATTATCTTTTAGCTGAACTGGACTTTGTCCCTTCAAGCTCATTGAAAAAACCTGAAATGGGAAAGATAGACATTTTTTGCTTTTAAAATATTCATGATTCTTGATTCCTGATTATTATTTTGCACTAAATATTCAAATCTATCTTATTTCAAGCAGTAACACCTTTTAAAAGATTACAAATCTCTATTAGCAGGGCTTTTTTTGTCATAGAACGCTCAGAACGGAGTTCCGGCACCTTTTTTGGATGGAACATTGTAGGGTAGGCAAGGCGGGTTGTATGACATGTGTGAGTTCCGGCACCTTTTTCTTTTACAAAAAAAGCACTGTCTATTAGGTATCAGTTTGAAATACATCCCCTTTATCCTTCCAAAGATACGGTGACTATAACTTCACAATGCAAAGATTTGCTTTTCTGAAGAGATGGATCTGCTTTCTAAAAGAGAGGCCCAAATTCCACCTCAGAGAATATACCAAGAAAATTTGAACCCATATCTTATGGATGCCATATTACAGAACCAGTTTTCTTTAATATTATTAGTTCATTTTAAGAATGCAATCTTCAGAATCTTAAGAAATATATAAATTAGGAAAGCGTAAAATCATATAATTTAAACTATTTATTTATTTACTAAGATTCTGGGCAGCTTACCACCTTTAAATTCATAAGGTTAAAAACTTAGAAATAACAACAACAACAAAAAATCAAAAACCCAAGAAAAATTCTTCCAACATCAATAAAAAGAACTCATAGTCTGTGGGCAGTCAATATTCCATCTAGTCTATCTATCTCCAGAAGAGCTATGTTTAATGCTCTTTGAAATTAACAGAGATGGAACAGTCCTGTGAAGACGGCCATCACTGAGAAGACTTGAGAATGAAGTCCCTGAAGATGCCATTTCTTTAATCTACCTTTTTCTCCCTGATCTTACTACCAGTAGATAGGGTGATTCCCCTTGCAGCAGGCAGCTCCTGAGGCTCTAAGCCAGGGGTGTCAAACTGCCAGCCCGTGGGCCAGAGTGTCACAGAGAAACCGCGCCCACCCCATTTTTGGCAATGGGGAAAAGTTCTGATACGTCGCGCGACAACACGTGATGTTGCAAGTTTGACATGCCTGCTGTAAGCTATCTATGGTTTTTGAAAAGCACCTTGAATTATGTTTGGAAACTGATAGCTAACACAGCTGTAGCCATGCATATGTTAGATAAGCGAACTTAGGCATGCCATAACAATCCAAGCTGCCACATGCTTAATCAGATGCAGCTTCCGAAGGGTTTTCAAGGGTAGCTTCATGTATAAAAACTTGCAATAGTCCAACTGTTGATTGCATCCTTTTACATTCCTAAAAGTTTTCGTTGCTATAATTATGTACATACATGGATTCTCCCTGAAATAAGAAGCATGAAAGTAATTCTGTTAAGTCTGGATAGCACTTTGGATTCCAAGGAAGGAATGTGTTTCAAGATATGGATGGCATCCATATGGCATTTATCAAAAACACATTGAATCAAATGTGTCTTTTCTTAGAATAGTATGACAGCTGCAGAGATCAGTTATGCAAACCCAGAGAACACAGATGTTTTAAGGTGTTCCTGACAGGTGCATTCCTATGGGTATTCTGAATCACATATTTTCCTGCATCATCCTAAATTGTACAAATCAATTAATTATTTTTCCAGTAAAATGTTTTAAGACAGTCAATAGATGTTCATGTACATATCTCATTAAAAATCCACACAATCACTCATTGAACTCAAAATCAGAATCTAGCATTTCCTCAACAATAGTTTTTATCTGATAATGTTCATAAATGTGTCTCTGACTGAGTAGTTGAGGTTGTAAAAACTGATCGCTAGGTCAGTAGAAAGAAATGGCTCCCTAATCATCTGTGAAACTGCCTTACAGATTCTGGCAGCAGATTCTCTTGCAACACTAAGATAGGCCCAGAATGCTATGAGACAGTGAAAAGCCATTATACAAATAATGAGAATCAAGGTATAGCAGGATTAAAAAGATGCATGCTCAATCTTTTCTTTGAGAATAATGTTCATCTAGCAACAGTTTTCTTTGGTATTCTATCCAAATCACAGTGCTTTTTTTGTAAAAGAAAAAGGTGCCGGAACTCACACATGTCATACAACCCGCCTTGCCTACGCTACAAGGTTCCATCCAAAAAAGGTGCCGGAACTCCTTTCTGAGCATTCTATGAGAAAAAAAGCCCTGCCAAATCATATTTGTTTACCAACTATAAGCAAATATTCCTACTACTTTCTATGTACTTGATGTTATGAACTACCATATGAGAAGCCATTAAAATTAAAAAAATACAGCAATATGCTACTAATATGGCTGCTGATTCAGATGAAATTACATTAAAATATTTTTAAACCCAATACGTCATAAATGAAACAAAAGCAATCCCATTTTATAAGAGTAGTAAAATAAATAAAAAAATGAGTACTTGGATGTAAGATGACTGGAACAACCACATAAGGAACTCTGACATCTAATTAAACAAAACTCACAGGATATTGATCTAATACATAGGTTCACAGATTACCTTATTCTTTAGGGCAATTCCTCTACCATCTGCTGTAAACCATTGTTGGCTACTATATTCAGTGACTTGAATAAACCTACAGGTTGCATCATTAGAATGGGATGAAGCAGAAACTTCCAATAAATGGTCAGGAACTCTAATGAAATCCCCATCTTTTCCATCAAATCTATGCCCATTGATTTGTTGTGGATACCAGTGATGGGATGTGATTACAATATAAGGGCAATGGTCAAAGATGGTTTTTCCTCTGTTAAACAAGAACAGTAACAACAAGCTAAGTAATCAGAAAATTACTATCTGCAAGGAAAAATGTGCAGTAGATGCTCATGGCTGCTCATATTAATGTATTGGCTCACCGGCAACAAAATGAATAATATATCAAATATTAATTTATTAGTAATATCTTCAGACTTTAGTTCAACATTTAAGTGTAAAAAAAAAGTGATCCTGATCTTGAATGCTAAAGGATTCACTTCATGGGATATTAGATATATTGAACAATTTGCTTATTTGCATACCAAGATACATACACAGACCTGCAACTAATCTTTAACATTTATATCATTTTAACATGAACTCAGTATATATGTAGAAAATGCCATACCTTTCACCCTGTGAGCCACACTTTTCACCCACAGGAAGAGAAAAAGCAAATTTCTCAGTAATATCGGCAAGGAAGCTATAGCCTCGAGTATCCTTACGTTTGGGATTAGCTAGTGCACAGAGGATTTCATACAAAAGATTTCTGTTTTGATCAGTGAGTGCCTGTATTTCTCCTTCAGATATTACCTTGAGAAGCAAAAGATTTTAAAAAATGTTCAGTGTCTAAAATGTTTTAATTCTTTTATACTGGAATAATTGATGAGTTTAGCATTTCAAACATAAAATAAAAGCATCCTTAATAATCACTGAGAGTAACTGCCATTGATTTCAATAGAGCTCTTCCCCTACATAATAGCCATATCTAAAACTTCATGGAGGACTAATCTTGAATACATAGTGAAGATAGTTTATGTCATGATCAATCTATTGGAATTTAACACTGACATTGTATATCATCTGCTCATTCCACTTCAGTTCAGTTACTCATTTGGGTGAGTAACTTTCATCTAAGTAAGCAAATACTGCTTATGGATCCTATATACAATAATGCAGACAATTTCTATTTTTTAGAACAAAGCAATCATTGGGTCAAAGCTTTTACCATTCTGGCTTCATTTCTCAAAGAAAAAAATGAGATTAAGATTTCCTAATTCTAAGAAATTATTAAATAATTCAAAGAAATTATTTAACTATTGCAGAAGGGAGAACAAGATATGGACCTTATCTATGATATGCATCACAGCGGCAAGTTGCTCTTCTGTATTTTCTGTGACTACTTGGATATTTAAATGCTGGAGGATTGGATTTAAAATAATATCATCAAGTGGTTGAAACAACTGATTGGTCAGACTCCAGATTGCTTGGGAGTTTGAATCAGAGACAACGGTGATGTTGGCAATACCATAGATGCTATCAATTCTGGCACCACCTATAGGATTGAACAGCATAACTTGGAAGCGCTTAGGAAATAAATTCAGATATCCACTCTTTGGGATGAGTATTATACTCAGTAGAGCACTTCTCTGTCCAGATTCAAAAGACAATGTTCCTTCAGATGCAATAAAATCTTGTCCGGAAATGGCAGGAGATATGATTACACGACCAAAAGGTTCAGGTCTCAACAGCTCCTGGAAATCAGGAAATAAATGTCTAGTCAAAAAAATAATAATGTTGCAATTTGTAAGAACAAATTTGCTTCAAACTATCAACATTTCTAAAGACTTCAGTAAGCGATAGAGACTCTGTAACATTGTGTTCTAGAATCCCATATATCTAGCCCAGATCTATTCTGGCAAAAAAAAAATGCTGTATCACCAAGTGAGAGAATTTTCAAAATTTTAAATTGTCCACAATGGTTGGTAAAATGATTTAAGAACTAGCTACTCCTATGGTTTCACTAACAGAGCAGTATTTATTCCAAGGAGAAAGCGATGCCTAAAATAAACTGCTTTAGGCATCATTTTTGGCAGGCAAGAGATGAAGACTGAATTTGATACCTAGATGATATGTCTGTATTTTTAAATTATCTGCCCTTCAGTAGGCAGGACGTGAGCAAAAGAAGGCTGGAACCATATTTTATAAACATACACAGTTGTTATTTTTCACCAGTTTATCAACTATCTGTATTATCATAGGGCATTACTAGCTACTCAGCAGCTAGTCACTTGCCCAATAGTGATCAAGGGAAATTTCCTGAATTAGCAACATGGAGGTCATTTACCAGCTCAGAATGGCACCTCATGCTGCAGCAACTAAGCAGAGTCAACCTATATCTACACCCTAAGATTTCCATTACATATTCATGCTTATGTTCAGTTGGCATATTTGTAGTGCACATGCACCTAGGTAAAATATAGTTCGTAATACATTATAATAGTTTAATAGTTATTAACTTATAATCATCAAGAACAACTGGCCAGGAGATAAGAGGAGATAAGAGGAGAAAGCACATAATTCAGCTGAATTTATGTATACATAAACTCAGCTGAATTATGTACTATATATTCTTGTCCTCTACATACTGGTTACTTAATTTTGTGCTCTGGCATTTTGAATGATTAGGTCTAAAGCCTTCAATAAGCTCAGCTTGCAAAGATTCCAAGCCAGGGATTATTTATCTTTTTGTTTGGTTATTTCCTCTATGGGATACCATGGAAGGTGGTTTTCTGTGACAAAAGCCTGTATTTGACATATGTAGAATAATTTATTAACTCTAATAAAAATCTTGAATACTTTACCTATCTAGATATAGATAGCTATATTTAATTACCAATGTTCAGCCAGAAAAGCTCCCGATTTAATCCTAGTGACAATATATCTCCAAAGAGGAATACAGAAAAAGCAACACACTTGCCATAGAATTGCCACTAGGGTTATGCAGTGTGAAGAGGAAAATGCAGAGGTGTTAATACAATTTCTCTCTGCAGTTTATTAAAATGACAACTCTTTCAATTATTTCAATTCTTGACAAAAAAAAGACACAAGGACCTTGAAATTATATAGCCTGATCATTATGTCAAGTATCCACACTGGCTCTATTAATGGCCATATGAAATACAGATAAGATGGAAGAAAACACAACTTGAAGTGTCAGGTAAATAACTAATGCTATCTAACATCCACAAAGATCTGAGAGTCAAGATCAGACTGAAGGAGAAAGCCTAACACTTAGAGGACTAAGTGTGATAACAAAATGAAAAAGGCCTTGAAATGATAATGATGGAAGATAGCATACCAAAATAATACTGCAACATATAGAAAGATGTAGGGAGAGGTACCTTGCTGAATGGGCATCTTGCCTCTTTAACTGATTATCTGCATTTTAGTATAGATGTCCCTGATTTTGGTAAGTATAAAGGGATTTAGCCAAACACAGGAATGCTTCAAAGAAATGAATTCCAGGAAGTGCCATGTAATATCATGTTTTCTGACCATTCTATTGTTTGTGAGTTTCGATATTACAGCATTTTTATATTTTATTTGAATCCAGATTTAGTTCTTTCTCAGTACTGGAATAATTTT
This sequence comes from Vipera ursinii, assembly GCF_947247035.1. Lineage (NCBI taxonomy): Eukaryota > Metazoa > Chordata > Lepidosauria > Squamata > Viperidae > Vipera > Vipera ursinii. The sequence continues at coordinate 255,259,170 of NC_139513.1, forward strand.
TAGGAATATCTGGGTATATTAAAAAAAAACCCACCTAAAACCTGTACTGGCTTGTCAATTTTCAATCTATATCCTAGGTTTCAGTTAAACAAGATTGCTAACCTAATCCTTGTCTAAAAGTTTTACAGTGATGAATTAGCAAGGAAGCTAGAAAAAAATTTCTCCTGGATATTTTAAATGAGACACCACCTCTTCCATTTGGGTGGAGGAACTGGCAAAAGCAAAAAGCAGTTAATTCACAAAGGACCAATGATTAGTTCAATAGTCAAAGACAGAGTAACTTCAATTAAGATAAGAAAGGAAAAACATAGGCTTTTAACAAACTCTAATTCTGTTTTACATTGTCACCTGGAGACTCCATCATGGAAATCCAAACTGAATTAGCTACCATACCTAGCTGCACAAAAACAGACAACCATCAGATGACAGCATTTTTTTCTGCATCTATTTGCTACCATGCTAGAGAGTTTTTAAAGGTAAAGTTTCCCCCGCACATGCATGCTAGTCATTTCCAACTCTAGGGGCTGATGCTCATCTCCGTTTCAAAGCCGAAGAGCCAGCGCTTGTCCGAGGACATCTCCATGGTCATGTGGCCGGCATGACTAGATGCCAAAGGCGCACGGAACTCTGTTACCTTCCCACCGTAGTGGTCCCTATTTTTCTACTTGCATTTTTACGTGCTTTCGAACTGCTAGGTTGGCAGTAGCTGGGACGAGTAACAGGCGCTCACTCTGTTACGCGGCACTCGGGATTCAACCCGCCAAACTGCCAACCTTCTGATCGACAAGGTCAGCATCCTAACCCACTGAGCCACCGCATCTTTTGCAACCTCCTAATTTAGAAAGAGGGAGTTGACCCACTGTGACACATGTCCTCACTTATTCTGAACAAAATAACTTTGCAATTATTTTTTTTTCATTCAATTCCCATTCATAATTATTTTTCAGTTTTTGTTGTTCACTCATAAGACATCCTCAGTCATCTGCCATAAGATAATGACTATTTTATAAATTAAATTAGTAATTTTGCTGGAAGGTTTTGAAATCACTTCTCCTAAATCCAAACAACTATATGTGCACCAAGTTTTCAAAGAACAGCCATTGTTAGATGAAATCTCCAGCTTACTGATTTCAATTGTAATTTCTGGAATTTCAAATGGGCACTATTTTTCCCTATGAATAAAAGAGGTAAACTAGCCTTTAGGCAAACATTTATTAAATAAATATGCCTTTGATTTGTTTCAGAGCAAAATATCTATCTAACATTTAGGAAGAGAAAAAGTTATCAGGCTATTACAAACCACTATTCTAATTTGCAACTATTCAGCAAAGAATAAATATGAAAATACTTTGTATGAGAGATTTTTTTAATTAGAGAAGAAACAAGGGCATCACCAAATATATACTCATGTGAAAAATTGGAAGTCTAGTATAATTTAATTAAAAGGCATTAGTTATTGTGAGCTGCAGCTCATTTCATCAGATGACATCCAGATATACTGAAGATATACTCATGTGCCCATCTTACCTGAGTTCTGTAGTCAACTGAGATAGCAAATGCTGTACCAGAATCTCTAACCACTTGGAGTCTAATTGAAGTGGTTTTCATATGGGCCACAGCCAGACGAGAACCCACAGCAAAGTAGATGAGATCCTTCTGCACAGAATCACTCTCCAGAATTATAATGTGTGTAAATCTGGCACTCTCGTTTAAAGCTGCTCCTTCCCCCACGTCATAGAGTTCCACAAAAAAACAGATCTCAGATTCAGCAATCTGATAATCAAAACAGACAATCAAATGACTGCACATTTTCCATTTAAAGGAAATATGTAATTTAAAAAAATGTTCCCTAGTATAATTTTGCTATATTTTGTGCAGCGAGCTTTCCAAATCATAGGACTATGTGTTTGGCCTTATAAAAACTGTTACTTGGAATCTGGATAGAAATCCTGCTATCATTCATATAATTTGTTTGTGAATCATTAAAAGCTATTCTAGGAAAGTACACATGTATAAATGAACTCTTCAATGGAAAAAAAAATATTAATTAATTTAATTTTTTCCAAACTTGTTTCAAGTACAATTGATAACTTTTCATATTTTTTCTAAGTACATAGAAAAATTAGAAAATTTGTTCTCTTCAAATTTGTGAAAGAATTTTTTTAAAATCTCTTTTATGCTATCTATAGTTATCTCTAAAATTATTGATCTTTGGAATATAAATGCTACTTAAGAAGGAACAAGTATCTAAAATATATGTCTAAAATCCTATAATTTTCCGATGTTCTACACAAAACCTGATTAGTGGACAGATTCCCACTGCTG
>NC_139513.1:255898994-255903994 GCF_947247035.1 Vipera ursinii
TGAAAGGATTACAAAATAGCATACTGAAATTATAGAATTTATTCTACTTACTGTATGCATTAAGATGAGCCTCACATGTAAAAATTCTTTTTGAGAATATATATAATTTCTGCCCTCCCTGCATGTATGTGAACTCATGTGTGGATTTATTTGCATAACAGTTCATAACATTTGTACAAGTGAGAAAATCCTGATGATTCAGGAGCAAGAAGAATCCAATTTTTAAAGGCTATTATCTGTATTCTCAATGTAGCCTGTAAAATGGGTGAGCAAATGTAGGGCATCAGCAGATCATCCTAGTGTGATTTCAGTGTTTTGGTTTTTTTTTGGCCTTTCTTTCATTGCAACTTTCATCAGGAAGTAATAGAATAGAAGCAGATTCTTATGACTGCTATACGACATACAACAAATCAACAAGATCAGGTTATCTGCTGACAAAGATATGCAGTCAATCATATTGCTAAAAACCATCCCTGGTATGATACCCATGCATTTATGAAAGTAAAAATAAAAAATGAAAGTGATTCATAACATGATCCATTGTTCCCAGTATATAGCATACAACTCTGTCTTCGGAAAGTGATTTTTTTAAAATATAAGAATGTTTTCAGGATCTAGTGCTTTTGTGACATTAGGTCTCCTTCTTTTGTATGTGTGTGAAACATCATAGTGTACATTCAAAAGGGGTAGAGCTTTTGTTCTGTTGCTGCAGTACTGCTTTAGCCATTTCACACACACACACACACACACACACACACACACACAGACAGACACACGAACAGAGAGAAAGACCCCTGCCCTGTAGTTCCTTGATCTTTTCCCAGGTTGCATAAGCTATAAGCTATCAGCATTAGTATCCAGCATATTCATGCTCCTGGAGAAAATATATGAAAGAGCATAGTTGCATAATTGCAATTGCTTTCCCAGATCCATATGTGACTGCTCCCAAAGATCCTAGAGTGCATCTACCAGGTCTTCCCAAAACTACTGCCAAATAAAGTCTGCTGTAACATAAAGTAAGCATATTACGCTATTAAATACAAACAAATTGGTTTAAAGCATAGCTATTCACAGGCATGCAAAAAAGCTTTTGAGGAAGACTTTCTTTACTGAAGATGGGATTTCTTGGAAAAGCAGCTCACCCTAATAACATAATAACAATTGCACAAAGATCAAAGGGGGTATGAAAACCATGATAATATGATTGCGTTTCATGCACTAAGCAGGGTTAGTACAGATTAGATGTGTTGTTAGTTGAAAATATCTGCTGCTCTTTATATTTGGGAAGGGGAGACCCTTGACTTCTAAAGAATATCTTCATTCCGTTTTTAGGATTATATTTACCTAAGCACAAAGCAGATTTTCTAACCATACAACAGTGACAGAAGTACCGGTAGGCTAGGATTTGAATGTAGGTCCAATCAGTGGCAATATGCATACTAATATGTGGCACAGCTTGTGTAATGAAGTTCCCAGCGTGCAGCCTGGAAAACTATCCTCAAGTGTGCTGGTTGATTTATTTCCTCTGTCAAAAGGCAGGACAGTGAGGACTTGTCCTCTCCTACAGTACCTGCAAAAGTACTCTGTCATTGTTTGAAATTTTAATAACATCTGGAAGTGTAGCTTTAGTTTACACTATTTAGCATCATTTCATTTAACAAGATTGCTACCCCTATTTCTTTTCAAACTTTGCCATTGTATTAAAACTGTTCCTCCTTTCTTCAGTTTAAAGAATCACATGTAAAAAAAAAGGAATCAGTTTAATTCTTTTATCAAATTAAACTCTAGTAAGAAGCTGAAAGAGGGAAGCCTTTACATTTATCTTTCTATAATGGCACCTAGTCTCATTTAAGAATGACAAAATGGTCAACAGTGTTTTTCTGCATAAGGCATTGTCTGGCTCAGAACTGTCTGAACTATATTTATAATTAAACAAATGGGGATTGGTATTGCTACAATTTTGAAAAACCTGATTTTTTATTTTTTGTTAAAATGTGCAATATAATAAAAGAGGGAGGTGTAAAAGCACTGCTTCGGTAGTAAAATAAAAAGCAGTTAAAGATACCCTGCAGGCTAGCACTTAGTAGAGCCACCACGAAAGTGCTGGAAAAAATACTGAGATGCCATGATGTGTCTATACCAGGGGTCTTCAAACTTGGCCCTGTTATGACTTGTGGACTTCAACTCCCAGAATTCCTGAGCCAGCTGGCTCAGGAATTCTGGGAGTTAAAGTCCACAAGTCATAAAAGGGCCACGTCTGAAGACCCCCTGGTCTATACCCACAAAGGTCAGAATAGTAAAAGCCATGGTATTCCTTGTGATATTCTATGGAAGCAAAAAGTGAACTTTGAAGAAAAAAACAGGATGAAAAAAACATCAATGCTTTTGAACTTTGATGTTGGAAAAGACTCCTGGGAATGCCATGGAGACCCACAAAAGAAAAAACAAACAAACTAACTAACTGACCATTGAGCAAATCAACCCAGAGCTCTCACTTTAAGCACAAATGACCAGGCTCAAATTATCCTATGACACATTATGCAAAAAACTAGTTGATTAGATTTCTGGAGAAGATTTTTAATACTGAAAGAGGTAGAATGAAAGAGAAGAAGAGGATGACCAACAGCAAGATGAATAGGCTCAATCAGAAAACAAATATGGAGTTATTCCATTAAAAAAGTAGGCATCCTGAATGATTATATGGACATACCAATAACAATAACAATAATCTTTATTGATTAGCTCATGGGCCATATCAAGGTACAGAGTTCCAAACTCTAAAAATGCAGTAAAAACCATTTAGAATGGAATTAGTTAAAATATAATTTAGGATAAAATAGAAATATAGTACAATTTAAAATGAAATTGGGATAAAATACATTTTTAAAATGAAATTAGAATCAAATAGGGCAATTTAAGATGTAGATAGATAAAATATGATAAAATTATATTTTACTACCATCACTACAATCTACCCCAATCAGTCTCACATATGCTGATCTTAGCCAAACCATTTTGCTCAGATACTGTGCTGTGTTAAATGTCATTTTCAAATTCTGGCCACACATAAGATAAGTTATTTTGATATGGGGGTCCCAATGGGTCATTCGTTTAGTGTATAGGCCAAGGTACCTGTTTCTCACCCTCATATACAGGCAGCAGTGAAATAGCATGTGAGCCAGGTCCTCAACCTCTGTGACTCCGCAGTTCCAGAAACGTCCATTATAGGGTGTAGAGTGGAATCTCCCATATCTGACCATTATGTCAAGCTGTTCAAATCTCGCTCATGTGAATATTTCCCTAAGATATTTTGGCAGTTGTAACTTCAAATAGCTGTCTGTTTGAAAAGTGTGTTTGTGTTTGCTCAGACATTTCAAGTTACCCACCTTACTAAGGATGGCTATTGTGCTTCAATATCCTTAATTCTTTGGGCAGCTCTTTTTTTAGAACATTCCCCTGTTACGCAAGAGGCTGGAAGGCCACAGCTTCTTACAAAATTTGTCAATTTAGTGAACCAGGAAGTTTGTAATTGTAATTTTAACTGCTCTAGTAGGCATAACTTGGGGAGTCTATCACTTGCCATTTCATTAATTATATGGACATACCCATATCCTTTTGTCTGCATTTTTTTCTGGAATACTCTATATTATCATTTCTTTAAATCTAGCCCATGATTTCAATGTGTTCTTAGTGATCTCCCATGCAAGTACTAAGCAGTTCATCTCTACTGAGGGTCAGTTATGTACTTTTATCTGCTCTACCTAGAACAACAATTGTAGTAGTACCCAAACAAGCCTAAGAAATCCTGAAAAATATCCAACCTATGAGAAGCAGTTATTGCATCTGGTGATACTATTTTTGTCTTTCCTTTAAATACCACAGTAATTAATAAAGTCCTTTTCAATCTGTATTGTAGGAATGGACAACATGTGGCCTTCAGATACTGTTGAACTCTAACTCCTGTCAACTGCAGCTGGCATGAAAATATTCTAGATAGCTACAGGTTGCTCACCCTATTTTAATGAGTCTTCTACTACACAAGCTGTTATGGTTAATCTTTTCATTTATACAGACAGAGAAATTGTTTTGCATTATTATCCTATTTTATGTAGTTAGCTACTAGAATGACTTTGGGAGGCTAACTGGAAGCAAACAAAAGAATTATTTTGGTTATTGTATATATCCTATAGTTTGCAAAATCTAGATCTGTACAGTTTTATTGTGTTCACTACACATATCTTTCTGTTATTTAGATGTTATTATATAAGAATAAAAGGGACATGGTGGCTCAGTGGGTTAGGACACTGAGCTTGTCGATCAGAAGGTCGGCAGTTTGGCTGGTCGAATCCCGAGTGCCGTGTAACAGAGTGAGCGCCTGTTACTCGTCCCAGCTTCTGCCAACCTAGCAGTTCAAAAGCACGTAAAAATGCAAGTAGAAAAATAGGGACCACTACGGTGGGAAGGTAACAGCGTTCAGTGCGCCTTTGGTGTTTAGTCAAGCCGGCCACATGACCACGGAGACATCCTCGGACAAGCGTTGGCTCTTTGGCTTTGAAACGGAGATGAGCACCGGCCCCTAGAGTCGGAAACGACTAGCACATATGTGCGAGGGAAACTTTACCTTTACCTTTATATAAGAATATTTAAAAATGTGATCCATCACAGTGGCTCTCAATGTTTTGCACACCAGGGACCCCTGATCCATCAGACACCTACTCCTATCATTGTTGAATATTTTATGAAGACTTCAGTTTTCACCTGAGTGTCTGAAAGAGCACAGGTACTTTACATTGAACATTCATATTGTCAGATCCTGTGCAAGACTGTTTTGGTCACCTTGATGAATGATATTGGAAACATATCCTTACATAGTAATCAGTGAAATTATAGCCAGCTTGTTATAGAGGTGCTAACACTAGAAACTGGGAAATCATAAGTTCTAGTCCTCCCTTAGGAGTAGAAACCAGTTGGGTAACATATGTCCAGCCACTGTCTCAGGG